>NW_006239056.1:1294328-1295864 GCF_000226075.1 Solanum tuberosum
ATCCCATCTTGACATCCGAGGTTTTTTCAATTGTAGCCATTGTTGAATCTCCTTAAAATTGTTAGTGAAAACTTACAATATAATAAAATTGCAAGATTACAATTGAAAATAAAATGAAGAAAACAAATCTCTTTAGGTTGAGGTGCGGATATCTTGCTCTCTTTAAGGAGATTCAAGCACACTGCAGCAAATGTTTTTCACCGGTCCAGCAGTAGTCTTTCTTGACCTGTCCCCTCCAGGATACAACAGCCTAATCATAATAAATAACTCAACAACTCTGATGCAATATAGATTGCCCCCCAAACCATTTATTCACGAGTTTCAACGTATTGATGGATCATTCTCAAGGATGGAGGTTCGTGGGCTTGGGAAATGCGCTTTAAAGGAGCTCTCAGCTGAGTAACACCCTGTGTGGATGATAGCTTGGAGCGTGGGAGGTCCAACGAGGCAAGGAGGAGCAAAGAAAAGTGTTGCTCTATTCGGCGAGGTGCCAGCCACTTTGGCGATTCGCCGAACCCCTTTGGCAAGGGTTCTAGGATCGCTGACTAATCCAAAGAGCTGCAGAAAAAGGCTGCCCATTCGGCGAGCATGGAGGACATTCGATGCATCGCCCTTTGAACCCAGACCACCGAAAGTTACAGCAAGACATCCAAGGAGAAGCCAATGATCAAGGTTCTCGCCAAACTCATTTGGCGGATCGCCGAGCCATTTGGCAAGCCCGACTTGGCTCATCGAGTGGCCCATTTTCGGGTCACTTTTGGGTCCATCTATGTAATAAGTCCTAAAACTATAAATAGTCATTTAGGGGTTCATTTTAGGGTTAGACTATTTTGAATATTTATGAATGATAAATTTAACTCCTTGTGTGAGTGTTGAAAGCTTAGTAAGCTTTTGTTGAACATTATTTAGAAACGAGGGTTGCTTGGGATATCGATTCCCTTGCGGTCTTCGTAAGAGGTGCTCTTGTAGGATTAACGGATCGAGGTCATTGGGTTTAATATACCCTTTGATTGCTTTTTGTTTCCTCTTTGTGTGTCTATCTATTTATCTGGATTATGTGCTTGTTTAGGGATTGTAATTGGAGGTTTTAGGATTTAATACATCATTTAGTTGCCAATTGTTCCTCTTCTTGTGTCTCTTCTTCTATCTTTCTTGTTTTCTGTTGTTTGTTGTGATTCTTCTTGTGAGAATTATATCATTTGGTATCATAGCCAAGCTTAGTATCGTCTTTACGATTCTAGTCTTGGGTTTGTTATGAAAACAAAAAAAAAGTGTTCAACTCGTTTTTGAGAAATTTCAGAAATGGGTCTTGTTGATTTGAGTCTTCTTTGGTGTTTTCAAGGTTAGATTAGTGTTTCCTAACCTATTTCAAGTCTAGGTCTAAGATTTGAAAGGGTTTGGATCACGATTGAAGAATCCACCATTATTGATTGAAGAAGCTTTAAAGAAAACGAAGTGGATTTTAAAATTTGGAAGGTTTGGCAAGGAATTAAGTGCTAAAAAGAATTGGGGTTTGTTCCCTATATCTAAGAGAGC
>NW_006239056.1:1295988-1306367 GCF_000226075.1 Solanum tuberosum
TGTTGTTCTTGAAGAACATTCAAATCTTCAAGAAGGAAATATTTGAAAGAGAAAGAGTTTGATCCAAAAAGGAAGAAAGAGAAAGTTCAAAGGTGTTTGTATAAAAGAGAATTTACCAAAAAAGGGTAAATACAAAAGGCCAAGGAAGAGAGGGAGACCACTAAGGTTAAATTTTCGGAGCCTTGCAGTTGCAACTTGAGGAATTTGGGCAAATCCCGACTTGGATCGCCCATTCCACTCAGCGCCTCGCCCTTTGGGCAGCTAGGCCACCGAGTTGGACCTTATTTTGGTGAAGACACTGGAAATTTCGGCGAGCTCAACCTTGGTCGCCGAATCCACTCGGCGCATCGCCAAACTTCCACCCAGATCGCCAATTTGCCTTTTCCGATTGTCAAGTTTGGTGAGTCAATCTTCAAGTTGGCGAGCTGAACTTCACATTAGGCGAAGAAAACAAGCAATTTGGCGATGGGAAACTCGTCTTATGACATTTTCTAATCTCAGGTTCTAATAGCTAGTTTCATTTCTTTGATTCTAGTTCATAGACAAGAATCCTTAACTGATTTTCAACTCGTAATTACTCTACTTGTTGACTATTGGTTCTTGAATTCACTTCTTTGCTAGTGCCTTTTCTTTTTGTGCTTTTATTCGTTTTACTTCGTAGATAACTTCTAGACTCAAGTTCGTTTGCTTTAATCGAGTCATCCGTTCTTCTTGAAACAAAATTCCACTCTGGCCAAGAGTAGAAATTGAGACCTTGTGATCAACCGAGTATAAGCAATCTTCAACATTAGTCGCACCAGTATGAGAGGCAATCAAAGGTGTGTAAACACGAGTGATTGTGAGTTCGTTTTACTAACGCAAACGTTGTGTGATGTTTTTGTTGAGTTGTCTTAATTGTTAGGTACCATGGCAACCGGAAGTGAAACCCACCCACCTAAGGGGAAGGTTACTTTGGAAACTATCTTGGAAGCGACCATGGATGTAAGTCGGATGATGGGGCGCATGCATGAGCGTTTAACTGCCATAGAGGATGGGCTATCACGAATGGATGAGACTTGGTCCAAGGAAAAGGAGTTCACACTACCATCATATGTGGTAAGGCGAACTATACCGAGGAAGGCCATGATCAATCACGAGCAAAGGGAGAATATCTTCTATTCCAAGTGCCTTATCCAGAACCAAGTATATGTGTTGATCATTGATAGTGGAATTTGTGCCAACCTTGCCAACACTGCAGTGGTGGACTACTTGAAGCTTCCTACCACTAAGCATGCTAAATCATACACACTTCAATGGTTAAATGAAGAGGAATTGAGGGTACATGAACAGGTGTTGATTAAGTTCCAAATTGGGAAATATCATGATGCTGTAATTTGTGATGTGATTCCCATGCAAGCTAGTCATGTACTACTCGGGAGGCCTTGGCAACACAGCCACGCGTCAATACATGATGGAAGGCACAACACCTATACCGTCATGTCGATGGGTTGTAAATATGTCCTTAAGCCAATGTCACCATCCCAAGTCATAGAGTTGTGAAAGATGGATAAGTTGAGGGATAAAAGGAAAAAGGAGGAGAGACATTCGGAGGCTGAGGCCCAAGGAGAAGGAGAAAAGAGGAAGTTGAAGGGAAAGGCCAAGTTGTTATTGGATGAGCATAAAGAGATAAGGGAGGATGTGGGAGTTGAAAGTGCATTGATCCTTAAGGATCATGAGTTGCAAGCTAACCCGTCTCACTCTTCCCTTCTCCATTCTATTTCTTTCCTTTTGCAGGATCCTCGTGAAGCCCTTGTGATGGATACATTTGTGGCTGTTCCAACATTCCTACGGGAGTGTCATTTGACCAAACTGGAAAGTGACCATTTAATTATTAATGGAGTATAAAAACATGTATTTATTGAATTAATATAAACACTCAAGTACATATACGTTTAACATACTATATATATCATTCTCAAATCCAGATAACATACACTTATTTCAACAAGAAATCAAAATGCAACAAAGTGGTTATCTTTATTTTCTATCTAACGAGTAAATATATACTAATTAATTTGTTCATTCAGCAAACGTAGCAAAAGCAAAGACATCCCCATAAATATTCAAAATGACATTGTCCACGAAGAGTATGTTCGAAATTAGTGCATTGATCTTCACACTCCTGTTCTCGACCAAGGCAACTACCTCGAAATGTTCGACTAAACATTTGGCAGCCATTACTAGATGCTTCCACATTTGTTATTTCTACACAAGATCAAAAAAAATAAAAAATCAAAGTCATCTAAATATACCCTCAAACTATCATAAATGGATATGAATTAATTATTTAGTTTTTCAGTGTTAGTCAAAATTTATACTTTCAGGGCTAATAACTCTCAAGGGTAAAAATGGAAGAATAATGTTATTTATGTATTGATTTTGTGAAATGACAATTATTAAGAACCATCTATTTTTAGTAAGGATGACATATAAATAGAAACGAGAGAGTATATCTGTTTTTGTAAAATCGATATTGGCTACACCACATGATCAAATGTTAATTTTGTGATCTTAAATATGTTATGTGGGATGATAAAATTAAAGAGTTACCAATTATAAAAGTAATATTTTCTTTTTGATTAAAATAGAAAGTAAAACAGAAAAATTGAAACATATGATAGTTTTTTTTAGAAAAGTAAAAACTTGTACACTTTGAAATAATTTTATCCTATTATCTTTGTAAGATGAAGAAACTTAACAACAATGATGATAACGATGATAATAACAACAACAACAATAATAAAAAACATTAAAACTTGTATATATTTATATATTAAAAAGATGGTTTATTGCATACCCTTTAATGTGAGGAGGAGGAAGCAAAAAAGCAGCATGGTTAAGATTTGAAATTTAGCCATCTTAAATTGAATTATTATTAATTTGAGTAATTGTGAGATTTAAGTTATCATTGCTAGTACATTTATAGGGTTCTAAGCTTAGCTGTTATTTAAGTGTTTTTGCTCCCCTAAATGGTAACGATTAGTAATTAAATCGAAGACTACGAAGGGAAATTGGACTCCCTGGATTATCTAATTGTCCTACTCTTCCACTGGTCTGCCACCAACCACATACTGCGCTCCGACTTTTGAATTTTGTAATTTTTAAATTAAAGATATGTTAAATATATTAAAATGATTTGTAATTTTATAAGTTTGAATATGTTATGTGAAAAAGTTGAAATTATAGAGTTGCTAAAAAGGAAAGAGACATTCTTTTTAAAAAAAACTAAAAAAGAAAAGATAAAAATAACTAAATGGAATAAAAAGAAAAATTAATTGTTTCCAACAATACATTAATGACATAGCATTCAAAAGCAAGAAGATATAATAGGAATAGGGAACTCTGTAAATTATACCTTGCATTTTGCATTTTCCTATATGATCGTAAAAAGAATTAAAGTGACAGTTAAAATGACACTTTTAAAAAAACTGAAATCAACGATGACATTGTCTCTAAATTGTTCGTAGCTACAAACTTTTCAATAATTCGAAGTGTTGAGGTAAAGGTCATAACGCCAGAGGAATTTTCTGATTTCCTCACCCAATCTCATAAGAAAGTTAGCGATAGATTTTTTTTGTTCAACTGTAAAATTTATTTATCGCTAATTTATTTTTTTGAAATAATGTATGGCGGAGGGAGTTAACTAATAGGAAATTCAAGTAGAGGTTCCCAAAAGAGTAGTAGTATTGCTTAGACCATAATAGATAATGTGAATCCACCTCAACAGAAATCTAAGAAAACACAACTTAAGAGACGTTTTTTGCAAAACTCAAATCCTACTAACATCCCATTCACAAGGAAAAAAGATCAATCTCAAATAATGCTAGGAAGTGCTGAATATTCTGCACGAATAAAACAGAATCTAGATATCTCAGAGGCCAATATGAAAATGCAATGCTGCAGGGAAAGCTCTGAATACCGTCTGCACATGGTAGTTAAGATAGGCAAATTGGAGAAAACTGAGAGTGAGTGAAGTAATATCATACACAAAATTCAGGACAGGATCAAACAAGTTGGGAAAAACTGCAAGTAAGCCGCATGACCATTGCATTTGCACACTGATTATTAGAATCTCCGCCTGGGACTTCTAGAACGATGGCCATGTGGTGATCTGCAGAAATAAGAATCAAATAAGGATCCACTGTGTTTTAGATAATACTTCAACAACTCAAAACCTGACAAAATTTCACAAATACAAACATAAAAGAAGAGTATTTTCTAATATTCTTTTTCTATTTTGATATAAATGAAAAAACTTCCACGTCCTTGATTCTAAGGGGTCCTTACAAACTCGGGAAGACGTTAACTCGCTGAGGAAATCATTAACTATGCTATCTGATTTCCGTCTCTAATTTTTTCAATTTTATTTTCAGTGTGTTGTTGGGAGGAACTGAAGATCCTACTTACAAAGATTCCTTCACCAAACTGAGAGAAAAAGTTCAACAATGTCCACATTAAACACAGCAGCTAAGCTTCTAACTCAAACAAGTTAGGGTGGGCTGCATGAATCCTCAGTTTATGTTTTCGCTCCACTTGGATATGTTTCATCCTGATACTCCTTAGTTTGGGTTTCTCCAAAACTAGAACTCACTGTATTTTATTTTTTTGACATACCAAACTCTGGATAGGCTACAAAGATTACTAACAAACATGGCACCTGATGTAAGTGAACCTACATGACTAATAGCCTGTATGGCCAAGTTTTTAGGAGGCCAAAAGTGTCTATTTTAAAAACATGAGGAGTTTAGCCAAACTTTTTGGGGAAACTAAGTGATTTTAAGGAGCAACAGAAGTTGTTTTTTCACAAGGTAAAAAAGTAGTTTTTCTCCGAAAACACTTTTGAGAAAATACAAGGCTAGAGCATGTTTGGATGGACTTATAATCTAAAAGTCATCAGATAGGATTGGCTTATTTTTGTTATTTTGGCTTAATAACGTGTTCAAAAGCACTTCTTTATTATACCCAAACACTACAAAATTGCTTAAAAGTTATTTTGGCTTAAAAGCACTTAAAATAAGCCAATCCATACAGGCTCTTAAAAGCACTTTCAAAAAGCTTGGTCATACACTAATTGCTTAAAAAAATGTTTTTCAAATTGATTAGCCAAACATAGATTGCTTCTCACCAAATGTGCTTCTTTAAAAGCATTTTTTAAAAGAAAAAAAAATACTTCCCAAAATAAGTTGATTTTAGATGTTTGGCCAAACAAGATATAAGCCTTAATCCCATATATTTGATCTTTTGCTTCCATTGCATTCTGTTGTTTGCTAAGATTGTAAGAATTCCAAGACATTGCAAGTCTTTTGAGAAGACTTTCATGAGATTTTAGGTCTATCCTACCTCTCCCCCTTTAACACCTTTTAGTCATCAGCATTCAATCATATAACCAATACTATAAATAGATTTTACGTGCATATCTCACATTCTACGCTAGTAAAATGAGGCAGGCAATTAGGCCATCGGTTGCTACACTCTTTGGCTGTTTGCTTACTTAAAAAGGAACAATCTGGATTTGTCTACCATCAGATGTAGCTTCGACAATTTAGCTTTTAGTGATTGTCGTTCAACTTTGAAATGGGCCCAATTTGCAAGAAAAGCTGAAGTGTGCCTGTTTGGCTTGAAGTTTAGGACAGATATATCCTTATAGTATGGCTAGCTATGTTGCTCGAACCCTCCAACAATGTTGCCTCACCCATATCAGATTCTTCAAAAATGCACTACTTTTAATAGATCCTACACACACCCGTCGACATTTTTAAAGGATCCAAAGTAACATAGCTGGCTAGGGATGATTTATTATTTAACTAGAAAGAGAAGTTGAAAGCCAAACCAGACACAATATACCCCAATTTGGCAACAATCAAGATCGTGCATAATATAGTATGTCAGTCCTTTCAGTCCCTAGCATGATTGATGCGAAATCTAGTTCAATCCATCTCAACTTGGGTTAAATAGTACCAAATTCAACATTTTGAAAATACTATATTGACCATCAATTTCTGAAGAACAGAACCCCCACCTCAGAAAAGGGCAAGGAGGAGGACTAAAAGATGTAATGCTGGTGTCTGCAGAAGCAAATCGTGTGATAAAAGTGAGAAGGTCCTTCTGCATGGATAAAAAACCAGGCTTCACATAGTAAACTTAAAGTCGACAATACACTGGATTAAGGTGAAGAGGTAGTCTGTTCCAACTTATTTTTTCTTGGCATTATTGTTTGTATGCTTAACCCAACGTGCTAATTGTATAGACACTTGATTACTTCGTCAAAACTAACTCTTCACCTTTTGATATTTTTTGCAATTAGTTTTGTCCCCTGACAGTTGAAACAGAGGTTGATTTGTCTTGATCCTCAAACAGACTGAGTTACAGTACAACCTAAGGTCCCAGAGAAGGATGACTGAATTCAATGAATCATGAGTCAAACACTACTACAACCCTCCTAATACCTGTGGAAAATATAAAAGGTTCACAAAAAAGGCCAGATACACAACACAACAAACAAATGGCTCATCTGGAGCAAGAACTAGAGATATTGAGGGAAGAGCCGCAACAAGTGCCGGAACCAAACTCACTCTAACCACCTTTCCGCACCCACTTCGTTTTCCGTCCTTGAAATCACATGTTCCTGAACATTTACCTTCATATACACATCCACATCCGATTCCCCTTGCGGCCTTGCCAATTTTGGCCTACCTCTGGTCACTCCCACCAACTTGCCAAACCTACCCAGACAAACTCCATATGTCCCATCTTACGCATAACTCCCACCTACTCCTCCCCCTGCAGTAAAAACTACACATAACCTTTCATTACCAACTCAGGTTGTTACCATGCCTGCTTACCCAACGATGCAGCACATACTTGGGGTACATATCACCACTTCCTATGAGCTACCTGTGCCACCCGCATATGCAGTTGAAGCTCCTAAGTTCATGGCACCGATTAAGGCCAGAGTCCTATGCGAGGTGGATCAGTACCCAGAAATAGAGAAGGATGCCAGATTGAAAGAAGAAGAACTGATAGCCAGAAAACTCCACGATACGAGAAAGGCATTTAAAAGCTTGCAGATCACCAGGGGAAACGAGAGCCTGGACTATGATGACTTATGTACCCACCCAAACATCGACATGCCAGTGGGGTACAAGCCACCTAAGTTCGACATATTTGACAGAACGTGTGATCCTCATACACATCTGAGAGCCTACTGCGACAAGCTAGTCAGTGTACGGAGGAACGAGAAGTTAAGGATAAAGTTGTTCATCCGAAGTCTTTTGGAAGAAGCTCTGACTTGGTACACTCGTCAGGATCCCCTCGCAAATGACATGACAGGCAGGAAATGGACAAGGATTTCATGAATTGCTTTAGGTTCAATATCGAAATTACCCCGAACAGATTCTCATTAGCCAACATACAGAAGAAACTGTCCGAGTCATTTCAGAATTATGCACATCGCTGGAGAACTGAGGCTTCCAGGGTCCAACTCTCCAAGTACTTCATCCCACCGGTACCCCAAAACCCCCCAAATAACGGCAGACTTAAAAATAAAAAGAAATAAATACGAGGTACAACCATCAAAACCTACTTAACTTCATTCAGAAAAGAATGATTAAACTGAAAAGGTAGTGTTTTCATAGATTCAGGCATCATTTCTTCAGATTTTCTGCTTCATTTCCTATAAATCACATGTAACAATGACACAATAGCATGGATAAACTATGGACATACCTCCTCCTAGCATTCCTCCTCTTGAAAGGACCCCTGCTGAATGCCCAAGCAACATGTATAGTCTGTGTGAGAAACTCAGCTCCATCCTTCTCACTTATAGCTCTTTGTGCTTCTTCAAAGCTCTCATATTCTATAAATGCATATCCCTACACAAACAGTTCACTTCAAGTAACAGAATAGAAAGGACCTGCTCCAAGCTAATGAAAATGCAAATCACAAACAGTAACTGCATAAAGTAAGATGTCTCCCTTCAGTAAGGAAGGACACACAAATGAAGAGTTATCCTATCTAGAGGTTTGAAGACCCTCAATAATTGCATTCTAAAGACAACAAATGACTTCTGATAAGTGAATCTTGGATTCTGTTCCAACATGGGACATATTCATGGCTCCATGCATACATAAAGTTTCCAGTCAATAGTGGATGATTCAATGGTCAAACATCCAACATAGGTAGAAATGAGAACTATACAGGTGTGAGAACTACAGAAAGCACTTCTAAACTAGCTAAGCTATTAACAAGGATTGCTCTGCTCTTGTTACTATATTGCACTTCTTCATTGAAAAGTGACCTGATGGAAATGCAATAATACTAAAATAAACGCATGCAACAGCCAGTGTTCACTATTGACCATTTATTCATATAGTCCCACCACAGTCAGCATCTTATCCCATGAACAGAAATTGTGCAACAAGCAACAGAACATTACTCGACAGTCTGAAAAAGAAGAGAAATGGATTACCTTGACAAATCCAGTCCGACGATCCAGATTCAAATGCAAATTCTTGATTTCTCCAAACTCACCGAAATCATTATGAAGATCATCTTCTTGTGTCTCTTCATTAACCCCAGTAACTAAAACAATCCATCCTTCAATGGCTGCAGAAATTTGAATTCAGGAAAACTCAATAATCTTTATTGAAATTCTTCTTACCTCATCAAAAGAAACAAAATTGCACTCAGCAAACAAAGGCCATATCTGGCTGACACTTCGTTGATGTTAATTACTAACAGCTTGTTTGGATGGTTGTTACCGATTGTATTGTAGTTAGTCTAAATACAATGTTTGACTTGATTTTTACTTAAATTTTATTGCATCGTATAGTTAAATTCATCGTTTGGTAATAGCGAAAAGTCTCATTTTGCATAACAACCGATTTGGAGTGAACGCATCATGACCTCTTTTTCTCATTTTAGTCTTTACTTTATTATTTAATAATCATATTTTATCCTTTGCCCTAGCTTTTAATAGTAACTCTACCTCGTACCCTACTTTCCATGTAGGTTTATCCTTCAAATTGTTGATGTGTGACATTATGTAACAACGAAAAATGATGCAATCTATCCAAATGTCACATTCATCAAAGCAATCCAGTGCGATACAATACTGGATTGTTTTATCTAATTTTTCAAACAGCATATGTTATTTTGATAAACGTTTAAATTTTGATATAAAACGGAAGAAATTCTTCCACTTTATATCTTCCACTAGAATTTATTCCTTTTTACACATGGTAGGGGGACCACGCCCAACAGTGCAGACTTTTTGGTAAAGTGAATTCTTTCTTATAAAATGGAAGGATATTCTTCCATTTTATGTGGAATTTTTTCTTCCGTTTTATAAAGTGGAAGAATTTCTTCTGTTTTATATCAAAATTTAAACGCTAACCAAGTTAACGGCTGCCATTTGAAAAAGTACATAAAACGAAATAAAAAGTTCCGCTAAACCTATTTTAGTTACATTCTAAAAATGTGGCTTACTTGTGTTAATTTTGTCTATTTGTGGCTCAAATAGGTTGCGGACTCCATAACACTTCCCATCGTTTGGAGGGTAAGTTCAGTTAAGCCAGATTGGCACAAGAGGTGGGCTGTGCTCTTTGAGAAGTGAGTAGCACCATTTTAATAAATTAAAAACTACTAATTTCAAGACCCCTCTCTCTCAGATAATTTCCTTTCTCTGGGTAGACAAAGGAACCAACTTCCACAGCAGGAAAATGTAGGATGGTTCTTTCTTCATCTCTTTTCTGGTCTTGCACATAGTAGACACAACTCAAACCTAATATTTTTTGAGAACACAACTCCAAACCTAATATTACCATTCATTATTCCTCTATCCCAAACTTTATGAATTTTAAATTGGTTCCTTTTCCAGAATACAATTTGGATGTTTAAAACCTAGAGAGCAGTGCTGCAATTGCATTTGTTTTCCAATGAGCTCTTGGCTAAAGTAAATATTTTACTATCTATAAATTAGAATGCACTCAATCACCCACCCTAAATTTCATTTTTTTGAGTAAAAATCCAAAACGTTCTCTCAAAACTCTAAAATGTACTGAAAAGATAAGACAGAGAAAGAGAGAGAGAGGGAAACTGACATCGTTCAGGACCAGGACCGCCTTCAGAATCGAGAGAATCAAAGCGGGCAGACATGCGGGCATTACGGTCAGCCTCAGCAGCTTCTTCACGAAAACCACGTCCCTTGGTCTTCTTAGGAGCGGAGGATGAGCCTCCAGTAATGGCAGATTTGAGCTTAGGAATTGTAGCCCTAGGAGACGACGAGGCATCCACGTCCTCGTCCATCAGATCGTCCTCCTCTGGCTCGAAGTCCACTGCCT
>NW_006239056.1:1306795-1313047 GCF_000226075.1 Solanum tuberosum
AAGTCCACTGCCTCTACTTCTGCATTCGCCATTGGAGCTGGACTGAAACAGCTAAAAGCAAAAAGTTGCTCTCTTTCGTTCTTGTGTAGAATGAACAACTTTCAAGCCAGTGTGCGTGTGGGTGGGTGGGGGGGAGGGGGGATGAACTTTGTAAGGAAGGGGAAGGGTTTAGGATTCGGGTCTGACCACAAATCCGGGCCGGGTCGGTTCGGGTCAATATTTGACCTTTAGAAAAGTTCAAGTGTGGTGTATATATAGATAGTATATTGTGTACGTAGATACAATTCTATTCTATTTGATTATCTAATACAATAAAACCCCACTAAATTAATATAGGTGGTACTATGAAATATTATTATTTTATAAAGGTATTAGTTAATCGATAAAAAGAGTGTTTTCAGATTCAATGAAGGTTAATTTTGATTACATTAAAATCATGTATCTTACTCATTTATGTATCATATTTATTGAACTCACAAAAATAAATAAATTAAAGTGCAATTCCAAAAACAATTGTCACATCTAGAACAATGTTACATGTTCAGAAGTCTAGAGTTTAGAAGAAATTATGGATACCCTCGAAAAAAACAATGTTGGTGATGAAGTTGAAGATGATACAATATCTTTGAAACCAGTTACGCGTATCTAAAACTCTTCACAATTTTATGGTGCAGTTCAAAAAGACAATACTGAAACTTTTAGATGCAATAAGAAAAATTAGAGATGAACTTCAACCAGATTTAAATTTTAACAAAAAACAATAGAATCATAATTCACTTGTCTTAGATATATTTGTACTTTTAAAAAATTATTAATTTATAATATTAATGAGACCATGTATTTACACAAGGGACTTCTGAAAATATATTATCTTATCGAAATGAGTAATTTTTTCCATTGGCCCAAGTCGGGGCCAAAAGAAAATATTATCTTAAAGAGATTATTAATTTGTCAAGTATTAATATAAGTGGTATCATGAAATATTATTATCTTGAGGAGGTATTACTATTAATTTTCTACCCTAATCCTCAACCTATATATCCTCCTATCTAAGATCATGTCATCAACAAGTTGCAAGTGTGTCATGTCCTATCTAATTACCCCTCTCTAATATTACTTCGCCTTCCTTTTTCTCATAACTGCCATAACCCACCCCTCACACCTTTTCACTGGGGCATCTATGCATCTCCTCTTCAATGCTCAAACCATCTCAGTCTCTCCTCTGGTTGGGTCAAATTAATCTCATGCGGAAGCCGATAATTGTAACTCTTGACATTGATAAATTAGACCACAAAGAAAATTGTACTAAAACAATCATAATATTAATATTGTTTTACCAAGCGACCTACATATAAGAAACTAATATAAAAAAATACTAAAGTTATAAAGAAAATAATTACTTCTTAAATAAATTCTTTAACAATGACATTGTGGATGTTATTATGTTGTTACGGAAAAAAATGATCTTCAATGTATAAAAATTCAAAAAAATTCCTTCAAGAGGATTAACCAAACATGGAAGTCTTTCTCAACAAGAAAACCTTTTCCACCAAGAAAACTTTTTTGATTAAGACACAATTGTAGTAGAATTCAAATTAAATAAGGTAGAAAATTCGATGCAAACCCTAACATCTCTCACATCTTGTCCACTATGGAAGTCACTCCTACTTTGTCTCAAATGTTTTTGTTTCATTCAAATACCTTCTAACATGCCCACACATCCATTTCAACATCTTTAGTTTCACTACTATCATCTTTTGAGCATGCAAGTTTTTGATCCAACAACACTCGCCTCATGCAACATATATAACTAATCTGACAACTACTTTATAAGTCTTATACCTTTTAGGTAATTTGAAATGAGCTTAAAGATTCAACATAGTTGTCTATCTTTATTATAATTAAATTATTATTTACTTGGTTTATGTATGTCTAAGTCGACAACTATTCGAGAAATTAAATTCCTACATGATTGAGATCAGTTGATCGTTAATGTATAGTAACTATATTTCAGTATAAAAATAAAAATTCTTCGACCAAAAATAGGACAACCCCTATTTAAACCAAAAGAAATACCTCATCTCACTTGCGAAGAAATTGTGTGAAAATGAAAGAGGTGTATACCCTCAAATTGCCTCTATTAGGTGCATCAACAATTAATAATAAAGCACTCGTGAATCCATAAGGCAAGGTAGAAACAATTGAAGGTTTGTTTTAAGATGCACAAATTAGATGCAAGCCATCTCTTGTAGCTTGGTTTAGACTTGGAGAAATGGTGATTTTAATCCAAGAGAAAAAAAAAAGATTAAATGGTACATTGAGCAAGATAAACTGTTAAAGAAAGAGGAGAATTTGTTGACTTTAAAGTCAGCCGGACTGCTAAGGAAAATAACCTAGCTAAGGAAGAAAAAGCCAACTAGGCATTTCTTATTTTATTCCTATCTGGAAATGGAACCTTTCTACTGTACTAATACCCTATATTGCTTAGACTCTCCAATATGTTGCCGCACCCGTATCAGATACTCAAAATGCACTTTTTTTGGAGTATCTGATACACACCATGAAGAATCCAAGCAACATTATACCTAACTTATGTTGGGCTCAAAATGTCAAATGCTGAAATGTAAAATAGACTAAGGTGTAACTAACCTAACCTATACAAAACATATATGTGGGTCAAACTCTGTAAACTTAAAAAGTATTGAACTTAAATAACTCCCTCTTATCCGTTAAGCACACCTCTGCAAGCCCAAAGTACTCTTCCCCTATGCACGTATTCTCTAAAATATTTCAGCATACACCATTTCAAATCCATATCAATGCTAAATAATCATTAAGTAGTGACTCTCTGCATAAGGTTCCAACATAAGAGTTTAGTGTTCAGTGAGTGTGTTTACACGGCAAACCATGAAGACCAGAAATATAATTTTCTGGATCTGCAAACATTGTAACTTCATGATATTCAAGTCAGCCAAAGGATACATCTTACATCGGCATGCAACTTTGCATTTCAATAGTGGATCCAAATGAATTCTCATGTCGACGGAAATAGCAACAGGTATCTCTTGAACAGCTTGAGATCCCACACAAAGAGAGCGGGACGAAGCAACTCAAATAGAGCCAACTGATTAGCGTCTTCAGCATAACTACTGCTTCATATCCCATTGTGAGCAAGAATCCCAGATCTTGTTATCTCACCACTACTGTAAAAAGTTAAGACAACAGATTGAGGGGTTTGTTGTTCGGGACATGACTAGCAAGATATAGAGATTAGAGAGTATATAGGTTGAAATTTCTGCAGTAGAAAAATCAATGCATGTACTTCTACTTACTGCAGCAACCAATTGAACTTCCAAAAAAGTGAAAATTACCATTACAGACTCTTCTCTCCATTGTCATCTGAAATTAGGTCTTCCAGTTCATCAATAATGGCATCATAGCAGAAAAGGTATTGATCCTGGAACATAATAGAGTTTAGATATCAGGCGTAATAAAACTAAGCAACTATAAAAGAGAATCACCGAGAACAACATAGGAACCTAAGTCACAAGTTCACGTTCAAGCCTCCCCGAGGTTGCTGATCTACAGTAGTTTAGGTAAGGTCAAATAGAATTATCCTTGTGATAATGGGGAGTCCCTTAAGCTGATCTACAGTAGTTTAGGTAAGGTCAAATAGAATTATCCTTGTGATAATGGGGAGTCCCTTAAGCTGATCTACAGTAGTTTAGGTAAGGTCAAATAGAATTATCCTTGTGATAATGGGGAGTCCCTTAAGCTGATCTACAGTAGTTTAGGTAAGGTCAAATAGAATTATCCTTGTGATAATGGGGAGTCCCTTAAGCTGATCTACAGTAGTTTAGGTAAGGTCAAATAGAATTATCCTTGTGATAATGGGGAGTCCCTTAAGCTGATCTACAGTAGTTTAGGTAAGGTCAAATAGAATTATCCTTGTGATAATGGGGAGTCCCTTAAGCTGATCTACAGTAGTTTAGGTAAGGTCAAATAGAATTATCCTTGTGATAATGGGGAGTCCCTTAACTGTAGAGTAGACACTACGCTTTTACACTTGTAAGGAGGATGAGTGTAGAAGTAGTTGCAATGCGACGATTAGGAGCATTTTGTATCTGAGTTGGACCTGTCCAACTCATATAGCAGTAGGGAGTAAGATACCGGTCCTCCCTAATTGTTCAGTTATCTCTCATGTTTTTATAAAATCCATGCAGACATCCGAATCCATGTTTGGAAGCTGGATGGTTCCCCTAAATATAAAAAGTAATACAGATACTCGGGGTGAAAAATACTTAAAAATTTTAGAAGAAGATTAGCTGAGAATATGGAACATGTTTGTCCTCAGAAGGTATGATTTATGGACCTTTCCCTCTACAAAGGCTGAGCAGTAAAAAAGACAAATATTCTTGTAGTCACGAGTTGCCAGTAATGAAACGCATAGAAAAGTGCTAAGGTGTGTTGGGGCTTTAAGTGGCTTTAGCAAAGAAAATCAATAAAAGGTGTTTTAAAAAACATATGTAATTCAAGAGAAAAAAACTAAAATACAAGCGATAATTATTTGGACAAAAACATTGAAAACACAGAACTATAATTATGTCAATCAAGTCCCAGATGAAATCATGTTAATCAGGTTCCACGCTAATATGAATTTCCAATTTAAATGTAAAATACACTTTCAAGTTTCTAACAAAGAATTTTTTTTGAGATAAATCCAGTGAAGTTTCTAACAAAGAATTTTCTTATACTAATTCTTTTTAGTCTTATTCCTAATCACTAAAAAGTCACTCATAATGCATTATTAACAATTAATATCACTTTGCCAACATCTTTTTAATTGTATAGTGCTACCCCTCAAAGACAGGCACATGTCTTGGTCCCTTGGTAATCGCACCAAAGCTCCATCTAAGCTACGCAATGCATTTAACTTGAGCTTCACCTAGTTTCAGGACTTAAACACACCTCAAGCAAGTCTTTAGCATCACTGATACTCTGAGGGTATACGGAAGGGTTAAAAACAATAGCTTAGCCCTTTCAATATGTTTAAGTTTTAACTAACATGAACTCACTATGTTCTGTACCAGCAACTCAGATAAAAGCTGGATGTGGTCTGCTACTTTAAAAATCAGAAACTATTGCTCCTGCAGTAGTCTTATAATCAGCAGTAAGTAGTTAAAATGAAGCCAAAAAGGAAGCATATTGGAAAATTGAAAAGGACAAAAAAAACGAGGAGCTGTACCTTGGTCTGGACCATCCCAATTCGCTGAGACCTAAAAATGGCTACTGTATCAACGATGTCAAGAGCAGACATATCTCCACCCAGTATTCTCTGGATGGTATTATGGATTGTGCAATATGTTCCAGTCCTACCAATACCAGCACTGTACAAGAGAATGAGGCATCAATCTACACAAACAATTACATAATAGAATTTTAAAAAGCACATTTACAACGACAGTGATCAGAGAAACCTGCAGTGTACTACAATTGGTCCAAGACTAAGAGGCACATTGTACGTCCGTCTCAGAATCTCACGAACAGCAAGTGTGTCTCTTGGAACTCCATGGTCAGGCCATTCAGGATACTGAATGTGTAAAACACACAAAGGTGGTTCTTCTGACTGGCACATAGTAAGAGAAGCAGATCAGGTGTGTATTCTTAGCTTCTACATAACACAACAAAAGATCTACTAAACTTGAGTCTACATAGAGATGGCTATTGGTGCTGGAAGATAGGAGAATAGAACGTCACCCCATCAGGTCCAGCTAATATTGGGATAATGGGCTGGAGAAAATGATCCTTAATGTATGGGCTTTGATTCCATTTGGTCCTTAATGTATGGACTTGATGGAAATGGTCCTTTATGTATCATAAGTTGTGATCAATTTGGTCCTTAACCCTAAAATTAATATTTATTTATTTATTTTGCCGTCAAAATACACTGAATATGTAAAAGATGCGCTCGTTCAAGACTTTCTTTCCCCTGTTTCCAAAAATTTCAAAAGGGCACATCAATTTTTTTTTAACCAAAAGGGCAAAATCGCTCCTGACGGAGCGATTTTCTTCTGACAAAATTGACGCCGTTACTCTTTTAAAAAACATAAAAATCGCTGCCGGTGCAAAAAAAAATTCTTTTTTCTTTAAAATCACTATTGTGAATTTTTTTTTTAACAACGCTGCCCCAACAGCGTTTAAAAAATAGAAATAGCTGCTATAGCAACCAATATCTTTAAAAAGATTAAAATT
>NW_006239056.1:1313260-1319403 GCF_000226075.1 Solanum tuberosum
AAAATCACAACAACGATTTTAAAGAAAAAAGAATTTTTTTTTTGGACCAGCAGCGATTTTTATGTTTTTTTAAAGGAGTAACAGCGTCAATTTGTCAGAAGAAAATCGCTCCGTCAGGAGCGATTTTGCCCTTTTAGTTAAAAAAATTGATGTGCCCTTTTGGAATTTTTGGAAACAGGGGAAAGAAAGTCCTGAACGAGCGCATCTTTTACATATTAAGTGTATTTTGACGGCAAAAATAAATAAATAAATATTAATTTTAGGGTTAAGGACCAAATTGATCACAACTTATGATACATAAAGGACCATTTCCATCAAGTCCATACATTAAGGACCAAATGGAATCAAAGCCATACATTAAGGACCATTTTGATCATTTTCTCTAATGGGCTGGGTCTTACAAGGGAGAGAGAAACCAAATTTGAAGGGATGAGTACAAGCAATCCTTGCCGACCCCAATTTGTTTGGGACTGAGGTGTAGTAGTGGTTGAGACGTTGAGTATAAGCAATCCCACCAGCACAACTAACTAGTACTTAATATACATATGTAAAATATAAAGGCATAAAGATATCACTATTAAAGATAATAACCTTAATCTAATATGCAGGATTGACCAGGAAACATTCACCTAAACCTATGTTGCTCGGACTCTTCAAAAATGTCAACGGGCACATGTCAGAATCTCCAAAAGTCGAGTATTTTTGGAGAATCCAACACAGGTGCGGCATCGAAAGTGAAGAGTCCGCGCAACTTAGCCTAATACTACTTAGCGTTTTTCTAAAACTTATCTAGCACTGACCTTAGACGCTTCATTTTTACATGTGCTGTTGGGACAGAGCCAACTTCATGTTAATATGAGAAACACTCTTCAACCACAAGATCCAGTTTCAGATACTCTGAAGGTGAACTCACGCATCCACAGTTAGCTCAACATTCCGGAAGCAATAGGATTTTCTCTCTCATCGCACTCTGTATTTGGAGATCACTCAGTAAGTTACGCCTAAGACATGGCGGCTAGAAAGCTGATTGTCTGAAAACTTAGCACGTAAACAGTGAATGGGGAGAGACTTCTTTACAGCCGGGAATCAATCCTTTGACATTATAGAAACCATCGCGGAGAATGAATACTGTTAAGAATAGATCGAGAGAAGGAAATTCTTAGTCAAGATTGACGGTCAGCAGAAAGATCCTATTATGGATCTGCCAAAGATTATGCTAGCATCCGAAGGAACAGTGGAGATCTACAGGAAATTGAGTGAGAAGGAACAAGCACATGAATATGCAGTGCTATAAAACTTTTAACAGGTATGGAAATATATGAGTATACTAACTTTCCAGGGAGTCTGAAGAAGTGTGATTATCGTGCCAGGACATAGCTAACAAGATATTCACAGACAAGGGTTAAGAGACTAACTAGTCCTCTCAGCAGATTTCCTATGCTGAAGCAGCCGAGTTAAATAGTTGACCAGAAATGAACAAAGAAGCATCAACGATATCACAGAGTTTGTGCCACTGAGGTAGATGGGAGCAGAATTAAGGAAGGACAGAGCTCCTTGGTGGGTATCTTATTGGCAGATTTAAAGGTGTTAAATGAGCTACCCAGATGTTTTTTTGAAATCTGCAATGGGAACAACACCGATGGAAAATAGAGAGGACTCTGTATGACTAAACTCTTGATGACAGAAGATATGATGAAGATCCTTGTATTAGAAAACATATAGATAGAAGATACAGATAGAAGAAAATATGATAAAAGAAAAATGATAAGCACCCTATTGGTAGAGAGAATTGGGTCTCTTTTGTTGAGAACCATATTTTGGTGTAGGTTCTCTCTTTTTCGCTGTACTACTTGTATAGGGGTTTCCCCAGTTGTCAATAATATACTTTACCTTATCATAAATAAATGATGTGCAAACTAGGTATGAATATCAACCAGTTGTTAGAAAACCTGCAGGAATATATCCTATGGGAATTTACTTAAACTTAAATAATGAAATGGTTATGCGATGGATCAAAATACTTATTCAATTACTGATTTCTGAAGTAAGTTATTTATCTTATTATGTTATTATTAATCAAAGATTTCTTATATAGCTAGAACGACCCTCACAAATTGCGAATACTAATTTGTTAAGAATTAATCGGATTGAGGATATGGCGTCATCATTAGGAAATATCTGCGAGATCGGGGTCAGTAAAAGAAGGTATAGCTGCTAACAAGGACAACATTAAGATACAAAGAGAAAATATCAATATATAAACAGGCTAAAAGAAAAATGCCGTACAGGAAATGAGGAAGTAGGAGCATATCATTGTACATTATCCAGAGAGCACAAAAGATAATAAGAAATATAAAAAATATAAGTGCAAATGATAAATAGCAGTCAGGAGATATATTATATAGATGGAAGGGACTTGCTGTGAATATACTCTGGACAGCAGAAGATATAAAGAAGATCTTTATGTTAGAAAATTCATAGATACTACCCCCTCCATTTCAAAAAAGAATGAGTTGGCTCAAAGTATGAGGGTAACCTTCTAATATTCGCTCTCACTTCAGACATTGACTTCTTAATCTTTCTAAAATAAGATTTTAAATAATTAAGCTAGATAAAAAGCATTATAAATTACAACTCCTTATAATTTAAAATATATAAGATTAAAGCACATGAAAGAGTTTGTGGTTAAAGAAAAGCTGTCTGACTCTCCAAATAGTACAGTGTCACATAAAGTGGAACAGAGAGAGTATACAAAAAATGATAAGTAAACTATGTATGAACAATGGTTAGAGAGCTTGAAGGTATATATTTCTTATGGAATGTATCTTATATTTAGATTTGATGGAGGATGTAGTGAAAAGACAGATAGAACTTGGTACGAATAAGCTCCTGATGACAGCAGATATGAAGAAAACAAAGCACAATCTTCTATAGAATACGAAGTAACTGCCAAATTTATGTACAATGGAGATTTTGAAAAGATTGCATGTATTGAAAGAAATTCGCGATTGAATGTAATGAGGCCTACCCTTATCGAATAAATTATGGATTCTACCCAAGAATCACCAAATTTGTGCAGCCAAATTGCAGCCTTGCTCCTTTTCACCCCAAGAGCCTGATAGATTGAAATGGGGTAACTCAAGAAAAGGTCACTACACAGTCAAGGAAGGGTATCACAGCTTATGCTCAAGGAACTCAATGATTGACAAATGGCCATGGAAGCATATATGGAAGACAAAATTACCTACCAAAGTGATCTGTTTCTGTTGGACTGCACTGCATAACTCATGCCTCACACAGGATAATCTCTCCAAAAGGAAACTCCAGCTTGCTAACCGATGCTATTTCTGCCACAAGCACACAGAAAATGTCAACCACTTACTACTGCACTGCCCAGCCGCCTCAGACCTCTGGAATATGTTTTGTTGCTTTTTTGGTCTTTCCTGGGTCATGCCTTTCTCTGTTAGGGATGCTCTTGAAAGTTGGAGTTCACGGGATGTTGAGAAAGCCATCAAGAGTATGTCGATGATGATCCCTGGTGTTATCTTTTGGTGTTTATGGACAGAGAGGAACAAAAGATGTTTTGATGGAATTTCAACTTCTAGAAATCTTTTGCGAGGCAGATGTCTAGTTAGCCTTTTTAGTTGGTCCAAACTGACCCCTGTAAATAATTTAGAACTCTTCTTGGATTTTGTTAGCTCTATAGCTTAGAAAGAGGCTACAAATCCTTTTTTTTGTGAGCTTAACTGATCTATCCTTGTAAAGCTTGCATCTTCTTGATGCCTTGAAATGAATCTACTTACTTCATCAAAAAAAATCACCAAATTTGTGCAAATTGTTCAAGTTCAACTTATTGACACAGTTTATTTCAAAGGGACGTGATAATATTCAGTAGTCCACTCTTCCTAGACCAGATTGAAAACTCAGTACAAGCATTTTTATTAGGATATGTGAACCAAAATAAATAACTTTTATGAAGATAATCAGTGCAACCCTAGATGAAACTGAATTAATTAATTGTCTCTCATTAAACTTGGTTCTATATATCAGCTTCGAGGCACCATAGAGGAAGAAAAACCCAGAATTTCACGATATAGGATCTACTTCAGTAGAGCCCCTAAGAACAAGGATTTTATGACAGTTCTGAAAAAAAAAACGAATGTTAAAAGCAAAAAAAACAAAAGGAAATCTTGAGTATATAGCGTAACAAAGAAACTGATAATACTCAGCTTCAAGGATAAGGAACCATCCAAAGTCAAGACCGATTCGAGATAAAGTCGACAAGAAAGGATTTGGGCTGATCAGAGGACATTGCATCACTTAAAGAACTTCCGTAAGTTACGGAATGTAAGGCAGCAGTAGAAACAAGAAATGGTGAAGAATGAAAACTACCATATTCAGCGTGCAAGAGTAATACGGAAAATCTATTTTAAAAATGAAAACTACATTCCTTCTAAGGTAATCAGGTGTTTCTTTTCAGGACAACAAATTTAATAGAACAGAGCTTATAACAGGACACTGAAAATCAATTGTTGTAATACAATGCAAGCCAACTCTGTGTATACAATCAGTTCAGAAATTAAGTATGAAACCGTCAAATTCAACCATCCTCCATCACAGATATTGGTTAAAAGATTATCTTAAGCTGGTTCCAAACTCAACGGTCAACGACAAGATAAGATATTTTCATTCATGTTTATTTCTTGTACCATACAAGGGCTGACAAGAATTTACTAACCTCAATATAGTTCACCTCCAGAGTTCGCAATACTAAGGAGGCATCGCTCGTTATATATTTTGTCACAATACATATATTGCCAAATGTTCTAGGCCCATCCTCTGCCTGAAAGTAGTCCCCACACTTCACCATCTGCATTTGTTTTCATCAAACGAGAAGGTAAACATAAAACTGCTAATACTGAATATAGGTCAACAGGAATCACTTATATTTTAAGTGGGAACTCACTAGAACAAACTGCTAATGTTAGAATAGGAATAGGTTTATACAATCCTATTAGTCACCAAGCCCCTCATCGGTCCTCGTGTTATTTACATTTGTAACAAGCTAGGTACATGAATTGTATGCACTAGCTTGAGGGGGAGTGTTAGACTATGAATAGGTTTACACAATCCTATTAGAATAGGAATAGGTTTATACGATCCTATTTAGAATAGGAATAGGAATAGTAAATAGTATCCTACTTGGTAAAGGATTGTATTCTAGTGTCTATAAATAGGATCTCAATATAATAATGTAGACACAACAACAATTCAATAATATTCTTTTTCTATATTTCTCACATGGTATCAGAGCCTCTACAATCTTGGTAGAAAATTAAAGAGCTTCCGCTGCCAGAGGGTGGCACCCATATATGCGGCCCGTCTGGCCAATGATTATGTTAACAAAAGTTGGGTCACCACGTATCTTTCATGTGACCATTTTCTCATATCTAATTTGTGTAGCACTGTGCCATCATTCCAATGACTACTTTTACATATATTATTTGTGTAGCACCGTGCCATCCTTCCGGTGACTACATTCATATTTAATTTGTGTAGTACCGTGGATTTTTCCGAACTATTTTCTCATATCTGAGTTGCATAGCATCATGTGTCTTTTCAGTGACTCCTCATATTTGATTTGCATAGTTCCATTCATCTTTCCGATGACTCCTTAAATCTGATTTGCGTAGGGTTGTGCCATCACTCCAACCCTACCCATATAATTTTTCTTTTTCAGTATCCGACCCTATCCATATTATTTCTCTTTTTCAATGGGGTCGTTCCATCAATTCAGACTATCCTATATAATTTCTATTTTCTAGTTGGGTCGTGACATCATTCCGACCCTACTCATATAATTTTATTTCTTAGATTGTGACCACTTTTAGCCATCAAATTTAATACTTCGGCATATGAGCATGTTCCGGCCAGTTTTTCTATGACTTGTTTAATATCGACTCGTCTATTGATTTCAACACGATCCACATACTTTATACTAGATTTTGAGCACTTACAATGTTCGCTGCATTGTGAAGAAGTCTATATGGAGCAACCACCTAATTTTGTTGCTCAGGGGGAGTTTAGTAGCCTTGTATGTTGATTACGTAAGTCACTCTATGGTCTAAAACAGTCTTTGCAAG
>NW_006239056.1:1319752-1328705 GCF_000226075.1 Solanum tuberosum
TTAGAATAGGAATAGGTTTATACAATCCTATTTAGAATAGGAATAGGAATAGTAAATGGTATCCTACTTGGTAAAGGATTGTATTCTAGTGTCTATAAATAGGATCTCAATATAATAATGTAGACACAACAACAATTCAATAATATTCTTTTCCTATTTCTCACTGCTAAAATAGACACGACAGTTAACAAGTCTTAAAACTGACTAAAGAAGGGAATAGCAGTTCCAATACTGGTCAAAAAGTTAACAGACTCGGGATAACGGTCATGCAGCGAGAACACATCTTCCTACCTTTTAATTGCTTCCATTTATCTGGTAAAAATTGGAAATGCAATTGAGACAACATGTGAGGCACAAATCATATCAGAAAGGTAAAAAGGGTTTTCTACATCAGACTTTTCTAATTCCTCCAAAGATCATATGACCCAGCGTCAATCCGGAAGCCCTAGCCCACAAAATCCCAAGACAACACTACTCTATTAGAATAAGACAAAGTCGTTCAGGCTTCGCGGTGCTTCTAAGATGCTTCTGAAATCTAAAATGAAATACAAGACAAAACACAGATGCAAAAAAGATGATGCCCCAACGAAATGAATAGGAGACTCCTTTGCTGAAAGAGATAAATCTCTAATTTGAACCATTTTTCTTGAATTCTGATTCTATATATGATTCGAAATATAGAGAATGTCTAGTAGATTTTACTTCTATTTTTTATTTTGCATAATACTGGTCTGAGATGAGTCTATATGAAAAATATATAGAGAACTTTTAGTACATTTTACTTTACTATTGTCTATTTCTAATTTGTTTAATATTGTCCTGAGATGAGAATGGAAACATGGCCAGTGATTCATATAGCCGATCCCTAATTTATTTGGGACAGAGGCGTTATTATTGTTGTCATTGTGATTGAGTACTAATTTGATCCTACACCCACATATGCTAGTTCCTCTGGCAACAATTGCTCCCTCCAAGCTATATTTTCATCTCTAGATCACAAACTTGACAATGCGTAATGTCCATAAGATTACTCAATCTAAGTCCAAGCTCATGCATATTTGAAGAAAGAAGAATAGGTGTAGGGTAACAAGATACGTTTAAGTCACAAGTATTTAGCGAAGTACAAACCTTAAACCCATGACACCCTGCTTGACGTTGGAGCCAAAAAAGAAATGAGAAAAGAACACATGAAGTAATGAGGATGCTAATTAGCAATACCAACATTAGCCTTTCAGTATCGCAGGTTTAGGGGCAAAGATGGAGGAACAAAAGGAACATCTTTTTATGATAAACAGAAAATTTCCACATCCATGGGCAAATAGTTCGAAACTCTTTGAATAATGGTCAAACCTCTATTCTTCCTCACTTAAATTCCAACCTTGTCTGCAACAAAGTTCAAACACATGACGAGCGCTAACCCAAACATCACGTGTAGCGCCCTTAGTGCTACACCAAAGCTCTGTGGGCAAACGCATGAAAGGTATATTGTAAGATACTTTTTTCTTGAGCCTTTCCATGCCAGTCTTTCTTGCTTCGGTTTTGTATCTTAAGATAAAATTTCAAGACCCAACAAAGATTCATTTGCAACTTCTTTACGGCATAAAAATGCCAGGTCTACTTATGTGTGTGTGGGAAGAGGAGTGGGGTACAAATGAAGAAACTGAAAAAGGTAAAAGTGCTGATTCTTTCTTCCATAAAGAAAATTATAGATCAGACTAAAGTCATAAAATGTTTACTTATTTTGGTTGCAAAACAAGTATACCTTAGTCTAAACAGTTGAATACCTTGTAATTGTCAACCAATCGTGTAAGCATCACAATCACAGGACAGCGTTGCTGGATTATCATTTCCCAGAAGTCTTCAAAGGTGTGTGCTAGTGGACCTTGTGTTGCAACAAACTGAGACACCCCTTCAGATATCTTCAATCAAAAAGAGCAGTATAAAAGGTCAGAAGCAGATTTTGTGTTGTAACTCAATATTGTTTGCTAAGTGAGTAGGGGAAGTGGCTTTTTAAATAATTCCAAGTGAAGGATGTAGGAATCCACCTCTATAAAGCTTGCATTGATATATCCCTTAGCTGACGGTCTGTAGTCTTTACATGGGTCCAAAACAACCCTGTTATTGTCAACTGAGAGCAATGAAGCTTGATCCAATTATTTCGAAAAAATAATACAATATAAAATCAAAGAAAACAAACAGACAACTGATTAGCATACATGGGATAACATCAGTATAACGATTCTTGCTGATGTTTGTGCTGTCCAAAGCCACCAAGCATCTACTCTTCATTTCCGAAGCTTTCAGCCTATTTTCCTGAACCATAGGAGCTTGAATTTAGCATGGCATCAAATGAAGCAGAATAGCATCACAGGATAATGAAATAACAGGAAGTCACAAACCAACAATAGACTAAAAATTTCTCATCTATAAGGGAACATGTCTGATACAAACCAGATAGATGAATGTTTTTCCTTAAAAAAAATCTTGTAATTTATGCTATCATTTTCTGTATCTAGAACTATTAAAGTTGCTTCGGCGAGGAAATTCAGAATTGATTCACCCCGTTTTACCTCAAAATATATTCCAATTTTTTTGTTTCAGGACTTCTATTTTATTTCAATAATGTGTACAAAATATATGCAAGTAGTTAACCATCACTATGAGCACGTGATGATACAACGTCTTGTCCACGCTGCTAGAACTGTCCTATATCGTGCCGGGATATAGAATTTCTCAACTAAGTGGATCCACTAAGCAATAAGGATTCATCTAAAAAGTATGACCATGTACCCATGTTGGCAAGACATGGTTTATGGAGGTTGTGAGTTATCTGAACTCTCTCCCATATCGGTGCTCAATACTACTCTCAATAATATATATTCTTGCTCAAATGTATAAAAACATACTCTTTCTCTGATTTGAGATAATTGCTCAAACTATCCTCTTAAAAGAGGTCATTGCTATGAAATATCTCTGAATCTCATTGCTCATTTAGAAAACAAGGTTTCTCTTTGCTCAATGTAAATTACATAGTGGGTTGAGATAATTACTCAAAAGGGGCCTCTTTAAGAGGTAACCGCTCTATACTTAATCTTTCTGAAAATTCTTTTAGTTTTAATAAAAAAAGTCTACTCTTTTTCTTCATGTAAAAATGAAGCATTTGGGAAATACTTAGTTCCCTTATACTCTTCTCAAACTCCTCTTTACTTCCTCAAAACTCAGTTTAAACAATAATGTTTTGTTTAAAAGATTCTCAATAAGAACTCAATGAATACTCAAGAATAGGGTTCATGATGAAAAATAGACATGAACAATCAACTCAATAATCACAATACACAATTTACGACAATTCAATAATTAGTATGTCTACATTTTCTTTATTATTTTCCTCAATTATTTATTTTGCATGATAAGTTTTTCTTGTTATATAAAACCTAATATATCTATTCTTATTAATTTGTTTTAGATAGAGATTAGTTTGATATTGACGAGACAACTAATGGTCTAAATGAGCTATCAATAGATGATCCTCAATTCGAAGGTGTGGTCTTTTGTAAAAGAAGACGCGGAAGAGTAGCTAACTTAAATAACGTGACAGTTGACAACACTTTGTTGTTATGTCAGTTATGAGGTATGACTTGAGTTGAGATGTTTTTTGTTAAATAGTGAATTTTTACTTGATGTATTAAATATTGATTAGTCGTGTGATTCACTAATTATGAAGAGCTAAATTGTGGATGAATATCTTTGTTTATGTCTTATTTAATAATTCTAGTTTTCACTTTCACTTTGTTCAAGTGATCTTATTTCAACTTATATTTTTTATTTTAAGAGTTATTGTCCTTGTTCTAAGGTTAGCTCTTTTCTTTCAATTTATTTTTGATTCTTTTAGTGATATTTATTCTATTGTAATATGTTTTTAATGTTTAGTTGTTATTTGGTTGTGTTCATAGGAAGAATGGAAGAGTAATTTATCTTGGGGAATGAAAGATTGACTTTTACAATATACATGTAAGTTTATCACAAAATACCTCTCAAATTTAGAAAATCTTTGTAACTTTATTTTTATAAAGTTGAATTTTTAACTGAATCCCTGCACCCGTATCCGTACTTGAATTCATGCCCTCAAATCTTAAAGTTTAGATTTTGCCGAATCCGACTTTCGGATCCGCACCCACCTCGATACCTGCACTAGAGTCCAAACAACATAGCCTGCATGTTAATTGTCTGCATGGGTTCCATCTCTAAAGAAGTAGAAGACGTAGAAATAGTCAAGGCCTTTGTTTCCAGTTTTGAACTTGCATGTACAGTAAGTTGTTCTTCTCCCTCCTCGATGTTGTGTTCACTACTTATATGTGTGTTTTGCTGTGGGCTAAGATTGTTTGCAGTTACTTCTTTAAGAGGATCAGATCTGGGCATGTGTTTTAGTTCCGGGCTGGACAGCCCTACCATGGACTAGGCCAGTAGATCTGGGCCCATAGGTTTCTTTCATATGTTGGCCCTATTCCTTCCATATTACCCATTTAAGTTTTGGTCATTGTCACGTGTGACAGCTGTTGAGATATTCAAATTTTGGACCGTGTAAGAGCAGCCCCTGTGCACTGACATACAACTGTGATCTGCAAACCCACCCCTACATAATAGGGTAATTTTTTTACCTGCATATCCATTGTATTCTTCCCTTTGCCTTCGTCGGCGACATACCGTGCCGGAGCCTGGCCCCAGATTTGAATTTTGAAGGTGAATCCATCATGGTTCAGAGGTACGTCTTTGGATAGATCCCCATCTCCTTTCACTTTTACTCTAGCCTATTTCAAGTTGATTTCTAAGCTCAGTTTCCTCCTCATTTTGTATTCACCCTTCACATAAATCTCCCACTTCCTTAAAAAATCTTCTGCGTCCGCAGATGTAGGGGCAAACCCACTAGTCTGATCTGAACTTGTTCCAAATTCTCTGAGCTTGAGATAGCCCTTGATGTCGGCACCATCATTTCAGGTGGAATTTATAGGATTTCCAAAACCTATCCCCTTTCACTATGTGGTCGGCGATCGTCTTCAAAGGAAATCCAAAGAGTTAGGTTTCTCCCCATTTTGTATATTATTTTTTTATGAAGTAAGTTGTTTCATTACCGGCATCAAGAAGATGCAAAGAGTACAAAAGTAGATATGCTAGCTCCATTACATTATAAAAGTTAAACCCGGGAGCCAGCCACATAATCAAAAAATCTAGAGAAGACTGAACAGGACTTTGGATAGTCTAGAGTTAAAGAGCTAGCAAAATCTAAGAAAGCAGTAGAAGTGTAGAACTATTCACATATGACTGGTTGGACCAAAAAAAAGACTGAACAAACATTTAGTATATGTTTACGCCATGGGCTTGTTTCCAGTTGCTTGCTGCCCACCGGCGAACTTCCGACAAGGTGATGTCCTACATTTCTGGCCAAGAGCTTGTCCTGAGGTTACCTTTGGCTTCTGAGATTATTATGGACCCACTTTTTCTACGAATCCTAGCAATATTAATTTCTCTTGTAATCCATTTGTTGTTTCTGACAGTGTCGGCATATAAAAGTCTGTCCTCTGTATTTCTATTGAAGATTGTGCCTGCCTTCTGGGCATTGCCTTTAATAAAATTCAATATCTTTGTCGCAATATCCATCCATCCTGTATCGAATGATAGCTCTGGAACAATAATCACGGTTCTTCTCTTACCTTGTGCATTTATGATGCTTATTTATCGTCCATATCTGTTAAAATTCCTTGCGCAAAGGTACTTGGAGAAGTGAACATAATACTTCCATAGCTTAACAAAATTACTGTCTTCGATGATTCCTTGAGAGAGTATACCACCACTCCATTGTCTTTTGACTGAAACTCATCCTGGTCACCATGTTGCAACCACGTTCAACCCGATTGAACCAAATTTCAGCTCTGGATTCATTCCTTGTTATATCGTATGATTAAAATCCTACCGCAAAGTAAATAATTTTGTCCCCCATGGTAAAAAAGAAGCTAATTCCGGTAGGAGTTGCCGGAAAAAGATCAAACAAAGTAAAGAGAGAGAACCTAGGACAGGTTCCCCTTGGAAGCTGTGCCTGGCAGCATATCCAAAGGACTGTATGTAGTATTTTCCACCTTCCATTTTCCCAAAAGGTACATGACCAAGTCTATTGAGCAACATCATTTTGATAAGGACACACTTTAAATTCTTAAACACGTAGAATTGTTTTTATTGCCGAAAGTGGAATTATTTACAATTGGATAAGGATGACATATATGGGGATGACATTGCATATTATTTATATCACAAGCAAAAGTGGAAGTACAAGAATTGACTGCATAAACATAAGTATCACTCTTCAGCAATCCTTAAAAAAGAAGAAACAGGTCATTTTTACCTTACTGATCTCCAAAGATCTCTTCATTAAAGGGGTATGCAGTTGGCATTAAGTGTTAGTAAATGAGACAACACATTAAGGATACTATCAGAAATGAATAAAAAAATATGTATGTGATAGGCACAAACAACACTTTATGCAAAGTGATGTTGGGTGCAATTGTCACATTTCCAATTTCTATCACCTTCACTTTATAACCATTTGGAATGGTGACCAATAAAGCGTATGGTGAGGTTCTAATTTTCTTTAAAGTAAACATAGAAGAGAGAAGCTTAACAATATAAATAAAATAAAAAATTGGGTAAGATCTACCGAAGTGGGGAACCTTAACAGGATGTGCCTGGTAACATACCAGGTAAAGTCCGAAGTTCTTCCCGTCCCTGTTGGGGAGATGCCAACCATCTATTTTTCTACAGAAACAGGTTCTAATGTTTGATAATAGGGTTCTAATGAGTATTGAATGTCATGTGGTTTGAGGCTCATGAATCTAAAATTCATGAGTCAGCCCTTGCTTTGAAACATTTACATGGAACTTTCTTAAATTCAATAGAAATTGAACAAGCTATAATATCTGTAAAGTTCACAACTCCACTAGTGAGATAAAGCTGTTTGAGTTCTCCCCTGCATTGCCAAATTGAAAATGTTGTAACAGATTAACAATTTGTCCATATTGCTACTTAGTGACGCTGACATTTTGATTCTCATCTCAATGGTTATGTTCCTTTACCTTAACAGATATCATTCCAACTGGCACACAATGCACATTTTGCCACAGTTCTTTTTCCCTTGTTGAACTTAGAATTCTGATTCAAATTCTAAAGGCTTTGATTGGAATTTTGAGAATATCCATACAGTCTATAGCACTTGTCCTCAGTACATTCAACTGATTATTAGACCTAAGCTCTTTTTGTTTTTCCTCCTGAATCAGCAGGGAAAAAGCATGTGTTACGGAAGCGGTGAATTTAGCACAAGTATGCTTCCTCTCAATATATACACCTATTGAACCCCATAAGAAATTGTGTTAGACTCTTATCTTGTTCTGCCTTATGCATATTTTCCTTGGATCCACAAGTGTACCGACAACTATCTGGTGTTTTAGCACTCACGGTGTTCAATTCCTTCAAGAGTTTCTTCATTTTCATGTAATAGCTAGTAATCAAGCACCCCTTGAGTCCTGTCGTGAACTTCGTTCTCAATTTGGTACAACTTAGCACCATTTGTTTGATCATGATCTTCCGATTCCTTCCATTATTCGACTGACTCTTTGACATATTCCACACTATCAGCGACTTCTTTAGCAAGAGCATTCAAAATCCACAAATTGACCAAATCATCGAACCTCTCCAACTGATCAAGTTGTGGGGTTCCGGACCTGGTCTTTCAGTCTCCAAGGATAAGACCTAATTAATTCTTGACGGAAAAAGATCCTAGAACACCTCTTCTAAAGTATTTGTACCGAATCCCAACAAAAGGAAGGGCACTACAGTCAGAAAAATGCATCTAAAGAGGACTACTTGGATTAAAAGTGGATTGCTCATTCTGATCATAGCCATGAGGAATAACATGATTGATAAACCTGAAGACAAAAACAGCTGATTTGGAAGACGAGAGTTCAATTTCTGCTATTCCTACAGAAATTAACACCAGGTGTGCCGATTGAAGAACAGCTCAAGGAAATACTCTAGAGCTCTGACACCATTTTAAAATGTGAAGCAAGGAACAATTAGGGCTCAATCTGAGCTCCAATTTCTGTACATTGTGCTTATATCCGTGTGTATAGCTGGCTAAAAATATCTCTAACTAATTGTTAGTTAAGCTAACAGCTAACTGTAACTAACACAAGTAAACACAACTAATCCTAAAGCTAACTAAGGTGCTGCTGATTCAGCTGAATGTACAAATATAATACTATATCTTAATATCCTTTTTGCAAGAACATTACAGTAAACTTCCAACTAAACATCAAAATATCGCCACACAGGTGTTCAAACGTATAGCCGAAAGCTACAAAATAAGAGAAAAAAAGGAACCTGCAAAGTGGAGAACTCTGAGTCAATTTTGTCCGGAGAGTGACACTTTTTCTCCTTAAATGCTTTAAGTGCTTCCAAACAGTGACTACGCTGATCAGGCGACAGTACGATTCTCTGTGGAACTGAATCAGCAGAGAAATCCAAAGGTTTATTAGCAGTACCAAGAGCAGTAGGTGGCGGCTCTGTGGAAGTGACAACGGAGGATAACGGATTACCGGCGGCAGCCATGGCCGATCTCCGGCCCCGACTCCGAATTGATACGGCGCTACCCGTGGTCAGGGCCGACTCAACAACATTGGAGGCCTAAAGCGAAACTTATTAAGAGAGGCCCCCTAATATTTTATTTTTTTCATCATATATACTTTTATTTAAATATATTTTTCTAGCTATTTTAGATGCAAAGTCATTAAGTACTGTTTTATAATCAACCTGTTTTAATAAAAAATAAATCAAATGATAATATAGCTAATTCATTCAATCTCTCTTGAGACATTGTTGATCTTAAAGAAGATTTAATCAATTTTAATTT
>NW_006239056.1:1328992-1349672 GCF_000226075.1 Solanum tuberosum
TATCCATATTTTCATCAAATTGTTTCTTACGAAAATCAAGTTTATATTCATCACATATGTAATTTTCTTAGTAGAAATCATAGCACTCATAGTACACATAATTTTTTTTAAAATAAAATATATAAGTAATTGTTTTTTAAAAAAGGGGCCCCCCAAAAATATGGGGCCCCAAGCGATGGCTTTAGTGGCCTAGGGGTTAAGACGGCCCTGCCCGTGGTTCCGACTTTTTTTTTCTTTTTTTCCTTTTTGGTTTCACGAGTGTACTGCTGTCCCGCGAGGGAAATGATTGTGTCACCTCAATTTATTTTATATCAGCTAGTAAGTAAAATATTACTAAATATTTTATTTTATAACTTTAATATAATTATTTAAAAATAATTTTTATTAGGTACTACTCCCTCTCCCTCTATCCCTAATTACTTATCCATTTTTGAATTGACACACCTATTAAAAATAAAATAAAAACAATAATTGACATAGTGAGTTTACCATTTTATCCCTATTAATTATGAAGTAGATGAATTAAAAGATTTTTTCAAGAAATTTTACATTTTTCAAAGTAATTAATTGAGGGTATAATAGGTAAAAAAATGTCATTTCTTGATTGTCAAAATGGATAAGTAATTAGGAACAACTAAAAAAGAAAAAGTGGACAAATAATTAGGACCAGAAGGAATAAATATTTATAAAAAAAAATTAAAAAGATAATTAAAATTTAGTAGAAATTGAATGAATTGGGTTATGATCTACATTTTAACCTATTTCAATTTAATTTATTTCGGCCCAAGTAGCTTTTGGGTGGATCAATAATGAGGAATTTTCATAAACAACTAACACTATAAAAATAATCATGCTCCATAACTAATGTTTATTTAATTACTAGTTATACCTACAATTTCATTAGCTATGGAGATTAGTATTAGTACATCTCGTGTTTTTTTAATGTTGTTTATACAAATACTTTACAATTAATTCCTTAATTGACGCAACAAAATCAATTTCAAAATGTAAAATATCTCATGAAGCACGCTAAGTGTATTTCCTTACGATCTCTTACCAAAATGGACTCCTCAAGCTATAAACTTCTTCTTGGTGACTTTACCAATCAAGTGAACATAGTGCAGTATTTGTTGGAGCAGGTGATGATTGAGTTTTGGTAAAGTCTTAACACACTTCTTCTATGTTCAACGAAATGTTTTATTCTTCGTTCTGGGTTTAAAGATTTCTTAAGAGGATGCATCTCTTTGCCAAGGGCTTCAACGAAAAATTATATTATTTATACATGGTTAAAATAATTTTATATGTATATATAGTAGATGTCGAACCCCCTTCGACTACTTCATGTGTCTGGTTCTACAGATATTGAACCCCTTATTGAAAATTCTGACTCCGCCTCTGCTCTGTGCTTTGGTGATTTGTCCTATTATCAAATGATTTCTAGTTTGATATTCATGTGTTGAAAAATTTTATTTTGTACGAGGCATAGATATTACATGGCAGACAATAGTTGTATGAGGATCCTTCATTTTTTGCCAAGTGGGGTTTGGGTCCCACTCACAGAAAATGTTCTAAAATCATCCTCTCATTTTTTGCCAAGTGGGGTTTGGGTCCCACTCACAAAAAATGTTCTAAAATCTCTCTCTTTCTCCTATTTCGTATCTTTTTTTTTTCCTTCTTGAATTTTAAAAAATATATATATTTATTCATCAAAAGTTGAAACTTACTACTTTTAGTAGGATTGCTCGTGATTTAGTTTGGATCATTTTTTATTATTAATCTAATTAATTTGATTTTTCAAATGTTGAAATCAAGTCAATTTTTCAACCTATTTTTTTCCTATTTGTTTTTTTTGGACTTCTAGAAATATATAATAACATAAAATTTTGGTCAAGTTATATATGATCCTTCAAAAAAAACTTATGCATTATCTAAGAACTTAATCATTTCTAAGAAACATGATAAATTATTTCTAAGGATTTTACTAAAAAAAATTTACAAAAAGTTAAAGATTTAGCTACAATAATCGATACCAGAATGTCTTGTAAATATTTGATTTAAACAAAAATAATCAATTAAATAAATACGAGTTATTTTGAACATAAAAATGTACTCTTGACATTATCAAAATAAAAATATAAATTAAACAACGAAGTAAATGCAAAGAATTTGATTATCATTAAGAGAAACACATGAATCGACAAAGAGAACAAAAAACAATATTTATAATAATTTTTTTAATTTTAAAGAAGGCTATATATATAGAGAGAGAATTTATTGGTAAAGTAATAAAAAGAAAAAATATCTTTTTATAAATGAACACAAAAATGAATTATTGTCTAAAAACACGTACATCTACGTAGGATGAAAAAAGAAAGTAAGAAGAAAAAGTTTGAAATTAATGAGAAAAAAGTAAGAAGACGAAAGAAAATGAAATATATAAGCATGGGTCCCACATAAGTACATTTGGCAGACAAAAAAATCCTCATACAACTGACAATGGGAGAAAGGGAGAGAGATTTTAGAACATTTTCTGTGAGTGGGACCCAAACCCCACTTGGCAAGAAATGAGAGGATCCTCATACAACTACTGTCTGCCAGGTAATATCTATGCCTCGTACAAAATAAAATTTTTCTCATGTGTTGACCTCTTGTTCAGATGACTTAGTTGCAAAAGTATACTCTTAATGTTTGAACGTAAAAGGCACCCTAGTTTGATGATTTACTCTCTTTCATCTTATTCTAGCTTAGTATGGCTATACAGTTTAGGTTGTAACTTGATCATGAGCGAATTTGTTGATGTTTCCCCATTGTAAGGCTGGCGCCCTACACGTCATGGGAAAATCGTGCTTTTTATCTGTATTATTAGCATCCCATGAAGTATGGAAAGAATGATTCTTCTTTCCAGCACTTTCAGACTGATAATCTTGCTGCAGCAAGGCTAGGCTTAGGAAGTTTAGGTCTCTCTTAGCTTGGAGGTGTATGGTAGATGTTCATAGTTGTATACTTTTTCTTTGAGATAAGGGCAACTGTGTAGTTGTATACTTTTTTCTGACCATTGTATACACACACGGAGAGAGAGTGTGGTGTGGTGGTTTATTTTATCATTCACATTTTAAGCTTGTCGTCTAACCTTCTGATGAATTGATGACGAAGCTGAAATTAAAGGACAGCTCTAATCTTATTTTGTGTATGTACAACAAGGGTAGTGTGTACACATATCTTACTCCTACCTTGGGAGTTAGAGAGACTGTTTCCGATAGATCCACGGCTCAAATCAGCTAGAGATAATTATAAGTTGTTCATGAGCAATGAGCATCATGCATAGGCAAATGGGAACGAAGAGGCAAAGCCCCCATCTTCCACATATCTTGCTCATCCGACTATCATGATGATCACCAAACCTGCATTCCAGCATCCAAGTCATAAACTTCATGCTCCTAAAGTCCTCTAGCTAGTCATGTCATTTCCCTAACAAGTTAATATCATCTCATCGAACCAGTTAAGACAAAAAGAACCTAGAAGTCAAGTTCATTGACGTGGTCCACCTAGTCTATTATGCTTAATATGTACAAAAGAGAATGTATAGTTCACATTATGAAAGCCTTTTGCATCAACTTTGAGTTTCTTGTGGATGGAAAGACATTGAAAAAGAGAAAAGACATAAAGTAACTATTAAAGTTGTCTCGAATTTTCAAAAAGATACTTTAATTTTGCGGGTGTCCTATTACCCCCATTGAATAACTTCAAAATAGTATGTATACCCCATTTTTCACCCAATACCACTTATACTAAAATATATGTAAGTCACACACTAATAGTCACTTGACTACGTTGTTAAAAGTTAATTTTTTAATTTATTTTTTATTTTGTATTTTCTTTGTCTTTTCTTTTTTTTTTTCTTTTTCTCTTTCTTCTTCGCCTCAACTTGTGTTCTTCAAGTAGCCATTCCTTCATCATCACTGCAACAATCATCAATCCCGCTGTGGCGGGACTGATTTCGCAGTAACACTATCAATTATTTGTTAAACTACCACTAATTAATTTATTTATGAAAATAAACACCGTCAAATAATCAAAATCCAAATACTCAAAATATCAAATTGGAGTGCCACATGGCAATTTCACGTTGGTCTGAAGCTGTATCAAGATCCCTCACGCGCCCATATTTCGTAACAATATGAGTGGTGTTAAAATTAATCAAAATGGTATATTTATTGAGGATTTAGATGGTTTTATAAGGTAATAGGATACCCGCAAAGTTAAGGTGTCTTTTTAAAAATTCGGGACAACTTCAATAGCGAGTTTATGTCTTTTCTCATTGAAAAATAGAAATAGACCAGAGTGTTTGTTGTTTGCAGGGACCACCTAATTATAATTTGATATATAATGTATAGGAATACCATCACTATTGATGAAAAGGTCATCATATATACAGAGAAGCTGTGTAGTGGTTATGTTGTCAGAAGTTAGCTTTTAGCCATTTACATGTTTAAATAAAGAATAATTTAACTAGTTTGTGCATAAAGGTTACATACAATGTCTTTCTGTTTTCTATAGTACCACTACAGTCAATAAAAGCATTGATATATACACAATGAATATGTCACTTTGTGAATGACATTCCACTCATTCGTAAAGAAGAAGCATGTAATCTTGTTGTGGCCAGGGCCAGCTCTTGCTTGATAAATTTAAGGCACATGTCTAAATTGGGGTCTCAAATTTTTATCAAGAAAAAATTATGTGTTAATTTTTTTAATTAAAAAATAATTATTTTTACTTAAAAAGTATAATTTTAAACAAATATATATTATTTTATTATTTTTAACGCCAATCAAATAGAAGAAATTAAGAAAACATTATTTTGTATGTTTACCTTCTCTTCGCTAACACTCGTATTATTTATCTTTTTAAAATTCTTTTGCACTTTCTTTTTAATTTTTTTTGATAAGTTAGAGTAATACACTGTCAAAAATATAAATAAATAGTTGAAAAAATTCAACAAAGTGACTTCCAATTTTTCTTTTGTTTGTTTCTTCTTAAATATTCAAGTATTACATAAACATATTAAAGTAGGGTTATAACTTATACCAAGTTATCAATTTCTTGTATCAGATTTTATGGTTCTAATTCTTATCTTTATGTAAAGTTTGTCAACTTATTACTTATAGTATTATGTTAACAATTTATATAATGATTGCCTCAAAGAATATTTTTCAATGTTGAATTGATAAAATATTACTTAAAATTAATAATTAAAAACGATATTAAAAAAAATCATTTTAAGAAAAGATATCAAGTAATAATTTGCACTTAAAAAGTTTAAAAAAATTAACAACTATATTTGATATTTATATAGATTTTAGGTCTTAATTAAAATTTCGTTTTAGGCCTCAAATTACGTTGAGCCTCCCCTGATTGTGGTCTTTAGTGTGATAAATACTTATCCACCTTACTTTATTTACATCAAATCATGTAAATTTAATATATTATTTAGGCTTAAGCCATTGATAGCCACTTAAAGTTGTCCTCATATACCACTTGAACACCTCAGCTAAGACTTGTACCTATTGAACACCTACACAATAAGAAATTTGTAATTAAACCCTTTTTGCTAACATGGCAAAGTGTGTGTAATACACACAAAGAGAGGAGCATGAAAAGGATAATTTTTTAGCAAAAAAAGAAAGATTTATATCTTCTTCTTTGACAGAAAGCTCCCATCACCATTTTTCCATTGCAAGTTGCAGCCATCACCACTCACAATTATTTTTTCCACCAAATCGGTTGTTACCATCCACAAGTCTACCATCGTCAAACGCCTTAGCCTTTCAAACAATCAACCACACATTCAAATCTGCCACCTTAAGTTTTTCGTCGGAAAAAATGTTATCGTTGTTGACACCAAACATATTTATCCCTTGTTCATCTATTTTTTCAAATCAAACCCAAACATAAATTAGATATAAATCTTAAAACAAAAGAAATACCAAAAAAGGGAAGAAGATGAAGTGGAGATTCCTTTCCGTTGGCATGGGATGTTAAGCAAATGTCATTACATAAAGACACAAAAAAATTAAAATAACAAGCAATCAGTGATCGATCGTCTTCTTACTTTAGTGTTCATTATTTCCGGCGAAACTTCATTTTTTCCGACAAGAATAATATGAATTTAAAATTATTCTTTGAAATTGTTGATGTATTCAAACTCTAAAAAACTCACAACACAAGAAGAAGAAAGAATATCAATAAATCTAAATTGATGTTTGAGGATAAGAGTAAGATTAAAGAATGGCAGCGTATGGTGTTTTGGGGGAAGGTTCTGACGAAAGAGGAAAAAGGTAAGGATGGTTTTCTTTTTTATTTTCTTTCTAAAAAATATAATTTTTCTTTATAATTTATTTTTTATTAGTTATTCTATGCCTAATACCACGTGTCTTCGTTTGATTAGTTACTATGTCACATCATTCGCGAGTGTATAACACACACTCTCTTATTTCAGCTGATTGTCTATAAAGTGTTCGATAGGTAAAAAAAATTATTAGCGCAGGTGTTCAATTGGAACAATCCTAAGATGAGGTGTCTAAGTGAAATTTGCGGACAACTTTAAGTAGCTATCGATGACTTAAGCCTATTATTTAAGTAATTTGATGAGGTAAAAAGATCCTGACCTACCCGTCAGTCAACTCTCAAACTCTAAAACCTGACAACTCGAAACGAAGTGGAGCTTACTAATTACCTGAACTTGACAACCTTATTGAAGAAGCATGTCTACCTTTATGTCAGGACCTACATGCATGAATGCAATGCCTTTAGACAACGGAGTGTCAGTACAAAATAATATACCGAATATGTAAAGCAATTGAATAATTGAAACTAAAATGATTAAGTACTATAAGTAAATATCAGATATAGAGTCAAGGGATAGTCAGAACATACTTGCATGTTCTTGATTTAAACCCTGCAAATCATTCAATTAGACCTAATTGGGCCAACTAATACTCCCTCCGTCTACTTTTATTTGTCATGTTGCGTTTTTCGAAAGTCAATTTGACCTATTTTTAAAGTTAAATTAGATTACCTTAATTCGATATTTTAAACAAAAAATTTAGATATTCACAAACTATATGAAAAGTACTATATATATATATATATTGCAATTTTTTTATATATCAATTTGATGAAAAAATATATCCTAAAATGTTTGTCAAATTTTTTATAATTTGACTCTAAAAATGAAAAGTATGACAATTAATAGTGGACGGAGGGAATATCATAAAATACTCAAAGTAATCATAGAAGTGAGTCAAGAATAGTCACAACAATCCAATAATTCCTTACACAATCCTACAACAATAATCAAATAATAATATAATCGAGGCCCCATAAACTCAACAGGTACAAACAGCAATCAATATAACATGATCGAACCCCATAAACTTAACAAGTCAATCTATATACCCTCTTGGGAATAATTTGACCCCATAGGAAATTTGTATAACTGTCTAGCCCGTAGGATATCACTACTAAAAAAAATAGTGGAAACTAACATAAAAATATCGATCTCCATCGAAGTTAGTAAAAATTGATCTATGATTCGTTTTTTTTTTTTTTACATTTTGAAGAGTTCGACCTCTGAAAGTCAATTTCTTTAATTAAAAATATGTTAAAATTTTGAATTTTGACCTCATTAGGTTGGAAATTTTTTTTTAAAAAAAAAATACAATCTAGAAAGTTAGTTGTATAACTACTGGATAATTTGACTCATACATAGTAATTACTATAACATTTAACACGTTACATGTGATCAATTAGTGGCACTAAACGTACGTAACAGGGCACAGGCCATGTGTAGCCGTTATATGTATTTGGTTTAATCATTCACCTATTGAACGAGAGTTTCATGTGAAAAGTAAAAATGAATAATATATTTTATTTAGAGGTTCAAATTATATTATGTTTCAATTGTGCATGTGAATTTATGAGCTTCCTCATTAATTAGATATTTCCTAATTCAAATTTTGAAAAAGTTTCAGCATTGATCTTACCAACTATAATTATACACATCCACTAATAAAATTATCCACGCCTCGCGCGTGAATTTAATATCACGGAATTTATAAAATATTACTTAAAATCTATCAATCATTAAAATTAAAACACTATATTATCTTACGTAATTATGTGATAACGAACATTAATAATGTAAAGAAAGATGATATAAGGAAATTATTCCCTTCTAGTACCTGAAGGAATAGATCCTCTCATGATAGAATAATTCTATTCACTATTGTATTGATACATAAACAATGGTGTCAATGAGTCACTCGACAGAAGCAAAATACATGAATATTTAATTATTCAGAAGAAGTAGTTTAGAATTTTTGTTATTTTAAAATGAGAGGAAATTCCTCTATTTATAGACAACAAAGATAGTGTGAACAAATGCTTGTGCCTTATCGAAAAGGTCACAACTTTTTTGAAAAGTTACAACTCTTCAGAAAAGTCGCAACTCTTCATAAAAGTCGCAATTCTTCATAAAAGTCACAACTTATCATGAAAGGAGAATACTTGTTTTGGAAATAAATAAATTAAAAGAGAATCATGGTTTGTGGTGGCACCACGTATGCGAGCCTAGGGTTCTCTTTTATTTATATATATGATAAATGATATGATATGATTTCAATTAGAACAATCTTGTAGTTTTATATTTATTGAGGTTAATTCATATAATTAGAAGACGTGACATATTTTATATGGTTAACTACTTAACTCATCTACATAACGATTTCTTTTTAAAAAAAATACTCAGAACACTTAAATTTGAGTTGGGAGTTATGAATACTTTTTTATGTCTTCAACTATCAATAGATATAAACCACAGTTCGAAGATATAAATGAGATATACTGACTAATTTAAAGGATCATCAATGTATTAATTCCGCTTAAAAGCATATTTAGATGTAAGTGCGACAAATTTATTCCACGTTAAAAAAGATACAGAGTTTGTAGATTTCACGTAATTCTTTTTATAGAATTATATTATATATAGAGTCAAAACTTCAAATCAAAATTCGTAGAATATTACTATAATATACTCATATATAGTTGGAAATATATATGCTGTATGGCTTGTTTCCATCACAATTTTTTTACACGTCTGCCAATCCTACTATATAATTTTGATGTGTATAAAGTATACTAAGATACTAACTGCAGCGGAGGCAGAAATTTTGTGAAGGATATGTAAAAAAATTTCTTGAGTGTGTTAAGGACGAGAAAAATTAAATATCTATTTATAATATTAAATATTTAACATGTGTACGCCACCTAATTTCTTAACAAAGGATGTACACCAGATCATCCTTCACTTAAGGTGGCTCCGCCAATGAGTACTAATTAAATCATGATATATTTAAATATCTCCTAGACCCAAATCCTCAAATAAAGTACTCCGTCCTTCTTTTCTTTTTTTCATGAGAATCAATAAATAAAAAGATAATTTTATTATAGGGAAAAATGACAAATATACCCTCGAACTATCATAAATGGTATGCAGATACTCTCCGTCATATTTTTGGGACATTGATGCCCTTGCCGTCCAAAAACTAGAGCATATATGCCCTTCACTCTAACGGAAGACTAAATAAGGACACGTGGCACAATCTTATCCGTCGATCCGATATTTAATAAATGTCAGGTCGGTGGATAAGATTATGACACGTGTATGTCCGTTAGTATAAGGGTATATATGTTCAGTTTTTGGATGCTAGGGGCACTAATGTCCCAAAAGTATGACGGAGGGTATCTGCATACCATTTACGATAATTGGGGATATTTATCCTTTTATCCTTTATTATATTACTTTAAATTATACAAGTCATCTCACACATTGAAAAAATGAATTGAAAATGATTAGTACTAGAATTAATAATAAGAGTAAAATAGATATAAAACAATTAAATATATTTTTTGGTTTTCAAATTGAACAAATAAATATAAACATTTATTTTTAGTATAGTGGACACACTACAAAAAAAAAGATTTAATAGAAATTATTTCACGGTAATAATATAATTGTCATTTGTCGCTATATTATATTTAACGATAATAATAAATATATGTGTTTACAACCAACATTCTATATGAATATTGTTAAAAGACTTTGACGACTTTGAATATAATAACATCAACTCAATTTCCATTAAATATTTTTGCGACTAAATATCTCTTTAGTTACCATAACAATTAAAAATGGACCGATAGAGTATATGATTCTGAAATTCATCTGTTCTTATACATAGCAAAAAGTCAAATGATTTGTAGGGTTTTGTTTAAAAGCATCCATTAATTGTACTAAAAAGATAACTAAAGTTGAATTTCTTATTATAATCATTTGCTTTCCTATGGATTTGATGGTAGCATTTATTCGTTTACTGTTATTTTGAATCTTATTCCCTTATAAATTGTATTTGAACCTAGTTTATAGTTCAAAAAAGGATAAATTATTTGTGGTGTTGTCGAACATTTAAAAACAGTATTAATACCCTTATAAAGGTAATAAAAATATTAAGTTATTTTTAAAAAGTATTGGCATTACAAGCCTTTTTATATGAAGTCATCCCAAAAAACAAAGTTTATGAAAAATATTTAATTTAATTTTATATTATATGATTCCTTTGATTGATCCCACATAGATGAGATGACCTATATTATTTCCTTAAAAAAATAGAAAGAAAATGAAGTCATTCCCCACAAGAAAATAAAATAATCTAATTAATTAAAATAAAACAAAACAGTCTCGACCACAATCAATTTCTTATTCATATTTAATTAAAGTAATTTAACTTTTTTTCCTATCACTAATTAATATCGTCAATACGTTTTTGTGATATCGTATACTTCCACCTCCAAAAGCAACCTCTCGTGATAATTAGATATTTGTGTTTAAAGCAATATTGCTTAGACTCATTAAAAGTATAAATAAATATATATTCATGAACACTTTTAAAATAGTATAATTTTAAAAAAATTTAAGCATTTTAAAGTAACAAACATTCAATAAAATAATTAAGATATTTTCATTGAGCATAGTTACTCTCTATAGATATACATATAGTAGAAAGATTCAATAAAATAATTAAGGTGCACATAAAATGACTGAACAAGATAGTCATTATAATCATAATAAGAAAAAAAGAATGGCACTTGAAGTTTCCAATTTGCCTAGCTTTTTCAAGAAAATCTAAATTTAACTATGAAATTTATCAATAATTCATCGCTAAATAGCTTCTAGTTAATTAAATTTTTATATAATTCATAGCTAATACATAGCTAAATGATCAGATTAACTTGATTTTTTTTATTGTTTAGCAACAATTTTTTGTTCGTCGCTAATTCCTTTTTTTCTTACTATATATAGTAGACTGAATTATTCTAGATTAAACTAGTTAAAACAACAAATATCTGAATATTGAGAGTGTGAGTTTCATACCTAAACTATTGAGAGTGTGAGTTTCATATTTAAACTATCACTTTTTAGTTTGAGAAACACACCTCAGTGGTGTGTGTAATACACTCTCTCTTTTATTTGAAAAAACCTTGACACATGGCATTCCACATGGATAAAATATTCCACCTTGATAAAAAACGATATTATTTTATTTTTTAAAAAATAAAAATTCTACCCCATCCTATGTAACTCTCCGCTCCTAATTTTTATTTTTTAAATATTTTTCTCATTTTGTGTTAGATATGTACGTACATATATTTTTAGAAAAAAAAAATTATGTTAGTGTACCGAATATAACATAAATAAGTAAAAATTAAAAATGTCTTGCGACGGCAAGTAAAAAATATTTTCGATATGTATATATCTAACACAAAATGAGAAAAAAAAATTGGACGCGGAGGGTTAGGTGGGCTGGGTAGAATTTTTTTTTTTTAAAAATAAAATAATATCTAAAATAGTATTTGAGTGGAGGGGAGGGGAGATGAAGTGAAAAAAATTAAATTCTTTTATAAAAGAAATTTAAACAAAAAAAAACTTTGAAAAATGGCTGGGGAGGGGGGGATGTGATGGAGTGGGGTAAGAAAAATATTTTACATTTTATTTTATAAAAGAAATATTATTTTTTTGGATAATTAGTTTTTAATTTTAAATTTTAACTAATACTAATAATTTATTTTATTTTTGTCAAGGTTGAATGTTTTGTCAATGTGGAGTGTGATGTGACAATTTTTTAAAATAAAAGAAATAGTGTATTACACACACCATGATGAAAGTAGTATAAAAGAGAGAGGTGTGTTTCTCAAACTAAAAAGTGATAGTTTAGGTATGAAACTCACACTCTCAATAGTTTAGGTATGAAACTAAAAAAAGGGTATAGTTTAGATGTGTTTTTGAAACTTATCTCTTAAATTTTTATATAATTCATAGCTGATACATAGCTAAATGATCAGATTAACATGATTTTTTTTATTGTTTAGCAACAATTTTTGTTCGTCGTTAATTCCTAATTTTCTTACTATATATAGTAGATTGAATTATTCTAGATTAAACTAGTTAAAACAACAAATATCTGAATAAAAGTAATTGAGATACTCATATACTTTACCAAGGGTGGAGCCACCTTAGGCGAAAGGTGGTCAGGTGCATACTCTTTGCCAAAAAAATATATGATATACACAAATTAAATATTAGTTAATATGAGTGTATATTTAATTTTGTATATCCTTAATATAACTGAAAAGAAAATTTACATATCATTCATTAAATTTCTAGCTCCGCCACTGTTTGTTAGAAGGGAGAATGAATGGCAGTGTCCAAAGAGGCTTTAGAGAAATACTTTTTAGATGAGCTATATTGAGTTGTCTGTTTCATGCCCCCCACACCAATAATAAACACTAAATCTTCAATTCTTCATCAACTCTTCCCCATCCACTACTTTTTTCCTCTCCTATAAATGGTACCTCTTTGGTATCCCATTTGTGATACGACGATGGATTCAAAATTTTCATTAACGAGTTTAAAAAATAAAAATATAATATTAAAGATTATGAACATCTCAATTATTAAATTAACCTATAATCTTATGTTTAAGAGGTTTAATATATATATATATATATGTATATATATATATATACATTTTAAAAAAATTTAAAGTTACTCTTTATATATCGTGTAATTTTTTACTAGGTAAACTATCTCGATACCTTCTAGATCCGCCCTGCTAGCACACAAACCTGAAAGATGCAAAAAGGAAAAGTAAACATATAAGGCTAAACAATATCACAGGAGTATCTTTTATGCTTTCTTGATCACTTTTTAAATTTCACATATCTTTTTTGTTAATTGAGATCTTAAATTTTATGTTTTTGTAGAACTCGCCTTTAACTTTTGAGCTAAAGTAAAAAAAAAATGGAGCGAAATAATTAGTGAAATTTCATATAACCATTACATTTTGCTTGAGATTTTGCATCATCATTGTAAAGACGATTCAATTTTGAGTTAGTAAGGTAACTATGGTCTATAAAAAAAAAAAATATATATATATATAAGCTCATACACTCCTTTATTATTTGTTAGAAAACGTAGAATTATTCATAGAATTAGAGTAAGAAAAATTACACCCTATAAGTAAATTTTCTTGATTTTTTTTTTTTTAAACTTAATATTTTGTCTAATAGGACAAGTGAGGATAAAAGTTCAAGATCATCCATTTTCAAGATTATTCCAATAAATCACCCAAAAATATCTATCAAATAAAATCTGTCTATGTTATTAATTGAAATAAAATACCTTCGATATATGTACCCATTGGACCGACATTCTAAGTAAATTAAGACTTCAAACATTCAAATAAAAAAATCTAACCAAGTCAAGATTTTCTCCAATCAAAATACTTATATATAGCTAGGTACCTAATTAGTCTATTGTTCTACTCTTTACTCCCTATTAAGCAACATTATTGGTCCCAATAGCCAATTAATTATTCAAATACAACAAAATCATAAAAGTAAAAGCTAACTATAGGACACCAAAATATAGGAAAACACCTTAATAATATAAAATATGAACCACTTGTATGGGTGAGCAACTCAAAGCAAAATGTTATTTTGTATTAGGAGCCTGAAATTATGGAACAACATTTTTGTATGGGACACCATGATATTCCTTTTAGCCTTGAGAAAAGCAACTAAACAACAAGAAGAGAGTCCCTAGCTCCTTAAAAAACCTTGTTTTCTTACTTTTCTTTATGGAACATCATCAAACTTGTCCTTGATCATCTCATTAACCAAAAGGACATTTTGTTCATCATCACTAGTGCCATCTCTATGTCCCATCATCTCCAAGTTGGTTAGTCGCTTCGCTTTCAACGCCTCGCCTTCCCAATCTGTGCAGCAATGGACAGTATATAGAATTGAGATAGCACAGGCTGCTTGAGCTGATAACAGACCATACCATAGACCACTAAAACCAACTTTTAGCCAGAAGGCTAAGCATAATGCTACCGGAGTGCCAACGAAGTAAAACGAGCCGAGGTTGATCCGGGCACCTATAACCGGCTGAGCTGTTCCACGGAGTATTCCACAACCGGTGGTCTGAGGACAGTTACCCAGCTCACACAAACCTATTATTGGTAAAACTGATGCGACAAGTGCTTGAAGCATCTCATCTTTTGTAAATAGGCCTCCCCATTTGTTCCTGAAGATTACCGTCCATATAACGTTTATGAATCCAATGACAAACGCACAAGCTAATGCAACTACTGCAGCTAACTTCGCTTTGTATGGTTTCCCAGATCCTAACTCGTTCCCGACCTGAATTGGAAGTTAAATTAGTACAACATTACAGAACTGATCTCGCTTCTTTTTTTAACAAAAAGGTAACTCGGCAACATCAATACACTAAACTGGTATAACATTAAAAATTAGGATGGAAGTAAAATGCCAACCATATAAAATATGCAAAGAGATACACAACTATTTAGGCATGAAATCTTTGGTCAACTCTAGTTGGTTAAATGGTGATGTCATATAATAGCCAATAGATAGGGGAAGTTGTGCATAAGAGGAAGCAACAAGGCGTAGATGTGGCTGCCAGCACGATATCCGTAACCATTCACTGAATCGGACGGATAGGGATGTACATAAAGTATGATGTGATCAAGTAACTGACAAAAAACATACAATCTTTAGGAAGATTATGTGATACCAGACAGGACAAAAGTTTCTGTTTTTGTCCAGTTTATGTTATAGTTATAATAGAAGCCACTCTGTCTCTTTGGTATTTTAGTTACTATATGAAATCAAGAACCAATATTTCCATAACAACAGGTCTCATGTATATAATTGATGAAAAGGCTAAAAAGAGGAAATGGAGGTTCATATATCATATAGAATCAAGCACTCTAATCCAAGAATCACACAAGGGCCAAATCATAAAAGGACAACAAACTTAAGTTTACTGTGGGGTTCCATATCAATATGCACAAAATGTCAACACATTTCATTACCTTTTAGGCTCTTATTTCACCAAACTACCCAAATAAATGTTCTTAACTACAGTAACTACAAAAAGATGAGCAGTCATTTGGAATAATGAATGGCAAAAGTATAAATGGCCTAACTGCTTTCCACTTCTAAAGCACTTGCTTAATCATTAAAAAAAGATTTAGGAGAACTAACCAACAAGTATTTGCAATGTATTTGACTCAAAGAGGTCAAATCATCAATCAAATTAAAGCAAGTTGTTCCCTTAACCCCTAATTAATCACTCACATCTTTTCACAATTAAATATGTCAAGTTGACAACAACATTCACAAGCACCAATATGTTACACCTCAATGATCAAACAGACAAGTTACGGAAAATTGGAACATATCCATTCATTAGTATTTGTCAAGCAAACATTACAAAGATCATTATCAACTAACCATCACTTTATTTATGCTAGAATAAATAATTGCAGTAGTAGGAATATCGCTATATCATCCATCCATAGGTTAAAGAACACAAACGCGGATTTTTTTGTATTTGCGAGAGCTCAGCAGATTTCATGACTAGACAGGTTTGTCACGAAATTGCATAATTATCGACTCCTTTTTCATTTCAGAGCAGACACAGCTTATTGACTTGGTTGAGTCAGACTCCCCAGAGAAGTGGTCCAGGGTCAGTCTTTGGATGTGTTGGTATGTCACATATCTAAAGCAATTTCCCTTAATTACGTGCTAGGCGTAACCGCAAGTTCTAAGAGTATTTTTGGTATGTGCTAAAAGTTAAACTCCATGTTCAATCAAACACGATCAAAAAGCAATACCATAAACAAACAAACTGTAATGTTTAAATGAAAGTTCTTATCATGTTAACAGCATTAAGTGTGTATTCATATGATGTACTGTGCACGTAATCAAAGCAATCACAGTTTTATGGAAACTTACCCTAGCAGATACACAGCCTGCCAAGGCCATGGGAACAGTGTACATAAGGCTAGTGGTCTGTATCATAATCCCGGTAGCAGCCACAGCAAGCCTTGGATTAGGCAAATATCCAGCAAGAACAGTTACAATCTCATACCACCACCATTCTAAACAGATACCTATACAACTAGGAACTGCCAACTTCAGCAGTGGCCCCAATCCACCACAAATCCCTCCAATCCCATCCGTCCATCTCCACTCCCACCTCCCATAAACATAGACATACCCCATCATCAGTACCATCATATGCAGATTAGTCAGCACTGAAGCCATAGCAACTCCTGGAACTCCTAGCCCCATCACCACAACCAAAAAATAGTTCAAGGGCACATGAAAGAGCACTGCCACAAAAGTACACCACATCTGAGGCTTAGTCACCCCCTGTGACCTCAGATACACCCTCAGAGGCTGTAACAAAGTGTTTGTTGCAAGATCAGGGAGTGAATAGATACAGTAAGTTGCAGCCATTGCTGTTATTTCCTTGTCTTGACGCATGAAAAGCATGATTCCCTCAAGATTAATCCACAGAAGACTTATTGGAATGATAGCCAACAAAAGTATGCAAATCATACGTTGTAGAGACTGTGAAAGCAAGTCCCAGTTCTTGCTTCCATAAGCTTGGCTACAAACAGGCTCAAGACCTGAAGCAAGACCAACAAGAACAGAGTAACCAGTTATGTTTGTGAACCCAATGGAAAGTGCTCCACCAGCAAGTTCTAGACTTCCAAGCCTTCCCAAGAATAGAACAGAAACCACTGCTCTAACATAGACTAAGCAGTTCATTGCTGTTATTGGCAAAGCCATTCCCCATAGCTCCTTCAATTCCTCCACCACCTTTTTTTTCAAGAATCAAAATGCAAGCTTAGCACCACCTCCTCCATAACATTACACAAATAACAAAATTATAATCTTTGGGGGTAAAAGAAAAAAACCTGAGAAGCAGTAGGCAGTTTGTGGGAGAAAAAATCAGGGTCTTTCTCCGCCATTAATGAAGCCTGAGAAATGGGTAGTCAAGAAAACTCCTTAGAATAGCATGCAGTGTCTGAAAACAAACATAACCATCATTCAAGATTTCACCTTTTTCTTTCCCTACATACAAAAAAAAGCTAAAACAAAATCCACCTGTGCTATCAGTTTCCCAAGCCAAACTTCAAACTGTAACGCAAAAAGAAAAAACAAAAAAAGATGAAGATGAACACACAAAGTTTGTTCCTTTTCTTTCTTTAACACTACTAAGAAACTAAAACAATGAAAATAAAACCAACCCACCTTATATTTTACCTCTGAGCATCTGTTTCTGAAACCAAAATGGTTTGAATTTCAAGATTCACAGAAAAAAGGGAAAGAAAATCGATGGGGTTCTATAGGGTGGTGATATGTTATGTGTATATATATAATAGAAATGTATATAACAACTTTTTCTCTTTCCTATTTTATTCTAATGTATATAGTATTATGATAGACTCATACATACATATATATGAAGTGTATATATATATATATGGTAATGGCGGCGACTGTGACCTGAGAAGACACATGAGAAAAGGAAAGCACTCTGTTCTAGTATTTATTTGGAGTGAATGGATAGGGACCCCTCTCTCAACCTATAAAAAACACAAGAGGCAGGCAGAGAGGGGTTGGAGAATGAGACAATACCATTTTTTTTTTCTCACTACTGCTCCACTATGAGTGCTACTTTTTACAGTTACATTTTCATTGACAAATGTATTTATGCTCCATGTTGTGTGTCTCTGTGTGTGTAAAAGGGGGAGATAGAGGAACTTGGGAAAGGAAAGGAGTAAAGGGCCACCAGTTGGGGTTTGGGGGGTGGGGGGTGAGTGGGGTGCCTTTTTTTGTTTTTTTAGTTGACGAGGAAAATTATGAGTCGAGTCTGTCGCACAAGGTTTTGTTTAGTGTGGTTAACATCTCTCGTGTGGCTTACAGGTTATTACATAGTGGGGGTTTACCCAGTGTGCATAGAGTCTTTCACCCGAAGGATAGAGGCTGTGATAGAGACAAAAGATAGAGACTGTGATAGAAGTTATGTGTTATCTTGAGGTTTCAAAAAAAAAAACGTGTGAAGTGTAATACTCACTTCTCTTGTGATTTCAAATAGAGTATAATATTTTCATTCCTTATTTTGATTTATTTATAACCAAACTTGTTTAAATGTGATATTTCGACACCATTCTAAAAATACCCTTTGAATAGCATGTTTGTACAAATAAAAACTACAAGTATATTTTTTTATAAAAAGTTTTTAGAATTTTTTTTATTTATATAAAGGCTCTTTTTTGTTAAAAAAATAAGTTTACTAACTCATTTCTTTCAAAAACGACCCCCCACAAAATCTTTAGGAATTTAATGATAAAAAATGACCTAGACCTTTTTCTTTGTCGATTTTTTAAAATTATTTATTACAATAAGTTTTTATTGAAATGCAAACCGTAGATTTGAAATAATGATTTTGATTACAATAAGTTATCTAGCAGAAAGTAGTATTGCAAGTAGTATTACATATAGTACCTAAATAATTATTTATGTTTATTTTAGCCTCTAGAAAGTATCACGTGTTGTTCTCTCCTCATGTGATTCATGAAATAAGGTAGAATGTTTTTTAAAAAAAATTAAAAAGATTAGACATATAGGTACAAGTTAGGATTGACAATTTTATAACTCAAAATATTTAGTAAGTTTTAGGTGTAAAAATATTTAGAAAAATTAGTCCAACAAGACCAACACTTCATAAGAAATGTAATATTTTCGTTCCCTTTTTTAAAACTAACACTTTATTAGGAATTTATTATTTTAATCTTTAATTTAACTTGTATGTATAAAAAATCGTATCATTTTTTACTCCTTTAAAATAGGAAGATTTATGTATCTACTACAATTTTTTTATGAATACATGAAGTAGAGTACACATATAATTGATGTATACATTTAGTTAATGTATACTGTTATAATTTGATTCAAAATATATTATAAATGTGATAGGGTAACTTCAATGTGTGTATATAAAGTTCATCGTGTTTATATACATTAATAGAATATACATAAAATTTATTGAGTAGCTATTGTAGGTCAAAAATGATATTACCTTAATTCAAAGCATTGTGATACATATAAGCATATTTGTATACATATTGTCAATTGTGTATGTATTCTAATACTATACATTTAAAATATCATGAAACTTCACTTTCTACGTACTTTTCTTTAAAATTGTGGCTTGAATTTGTAACTGGTTTTCCCTTCTTGAATTTGTTCAATCCCAATGTGATTTTTGCTTCGATTTGATTATTAAGATGATTGTACATGTGATAAAATTAATGTTGTAGATGTAGAAACTTAAAAATCAAAATCATTACCTCGATTCCTGATCAAAGTAGCAAAATTTTACTTGAAATGTGGATCCAGAGAAATACTCCCTCTGTCCCTAATTACTTGTCTACTTTTAAATTGACACACCTATTAAGAAATTAATTAATGAAATAGTGAGTTTACCATTTTACTCTGCATTTTTCAAAGTAATTAGTCATTTAATTGAGGGTATAATAGGTAAAAAAAATTATTCTTTCTTGATTTGTCAAAATGAACAAGTAATTAGGGACAACTTTAAAAGGAAAAATGGACAAGTAATTAGGGACAGAGGGAGTAGCAACAAACAACAAGTAATACTCTCCCTCTGTCCCTAATTACTTGTCCACATTTCCTTTTTTAGTTGTCCCTAATTACTTGTCCATTTTGACAAATCAAGAAAGGATAAATTTTTTTTTTACATATTATACCCTCAATTAATTATTACTTTGAAAAAGATAGAACTTTTTGAAAATCTTAAGTTTTTAAGGGTGTGTTTGGTACGAAGGAATACATTTTCCGGAAAATATTTTCCAGTTTTCTCATATTTGGTTGGGTTAAATGTTTTGAAAAATGTTTTCCAAATCAACTCATTTTCCTCAAATTTAAGGAAAATGACTTCCCTTCAACTTCAAATTACAATTGTTTTTTTGTTGAAAAAATCAATTTATTTTGTCCCTACCCTCAAACTTGCCCCCAACCCCCCCTCCCCCCCCCAAAAAAAAAATAATTTTAAGTTTGTTTTCAAAAAATATTTTCAATTTCAAAATTTCATTTTTTTCACCCTTACCCTTGACCCCCCAACCCCCCTCCTACCCAGCCCCCCGCACCCACCCACCCT
>NW_006239056.1:1350068-1376762 GCF_000226075.1 Solanum tuberosum
ACCCCCGGCTAGCCCTCCTACCAGCCCCCCAACCCCCCCAAAAAAATTAATTTTGTTCTTAAAAAGTATTTTCAATTTCAAATTATTTTCTACTCTCTCGTAAAAATAAAAGATATTTTCTCAAAAACATTTTTCATTCATAAATCAAACACTTAAAAATCTTTTCTACTCACCAACCAAACCTGAGAAAATAAGTCAAAAATCTACTTGTTTTTCAGGAAAACATTTTGCTTCATACCAAACACACCCTAATTCATTACATCATAATTAACAGGGATGAAATGCTAAACTCACCATGTCAATAATTGTTTTCTTAATAGGTGTGTCAATTCAAAAATGGGCAAGTAATTAGAGACAAAGGGAGTAAGTCTTACTATATTGAAAGACATTATTATCAAACTTATCCGTCATTTTCAATGCCATGTTTTTCATCTCAACATCTTCGTGAACAAACAATGAATAGAAATCAATTTATGAAAATAATAGCATGCTTTATACAATACGTCCGATCCATAGCATGCTTTATACAATAAACTATCTTAATTTCAAGCCAAAAGTCTAAAAAATTAATACTTATAAACTTATCTCAAAGGGCAAACAAACTCTCATACGGATGTCTTTTCTTTTCGAGGCATGAGTATATGAGTCTATCAACACATTGCTGAATAAATTTTATAATTTTTAAAATGTATATAAGAGTTAAGAATAAATTAATGAAATACTATATTTTTTTATGTATAATTTCAAAAAGGCTCAGGAAAAAAAATATGATAACTAATATGTAACAGAAAGTTAATCGGAGAGAAGTTCAAAAAAAACAATGAGCAAAAATGATGTTTATCTTGTATTATGCTCCTAACCCCACTGAAAGAAACTTGATGTTGTCCTAGGTGTATTTTAAGTGCAAAAAATAAACATATAATATTATAAATATTTTGATAATATTTAAAATTATAAAATTATGTGATGTCTTTATCCAAAAACTTGCTCGAGTTTTTGTTCTCTTTCTTCAAAATGGAAGTTGATTTGGAAGGGTCTAAGATGCTTCATTTAATTTTCTTTCAAGAAGAATTAACATAAATTGCTAGCTATTTTATAAAATTATCTTAAAGCCGCCTTATTTTGTATGCACATGAATTTTGTAAGATAATAAATTGAATATTATTAGGACTAGCTATAATATTCCTCGATATGCTTTTCGTTTTTATATATGGAGTATAATATATATAAAAAAAAAACATATGACTCAATAAGCTAATGATGTTAATTGTCAATTGCTTCTTTAAATTATTTTTCATGTAGATATGGACAATTGTTGAATCAATCTGAAGTTATGCAGTTGGGATTGCACAATAATTGGAGATATTTTTAATACTCCTCAGGCATAAATTTTAGCTTTGGACCAAAATTTAATTTTCAACTTCAGTTGTGTAAATTGAAAGTATTTTTAGAGTGAAAAATCTAACAAAAAAGTTATAAAATACATCTATGATTTAAATGAGGATCCTAAATCTAAAATTGGTTATCCGTATATTTTTCACTACCCCACTCTATGTCATTTTCATTCACCGCCTTGTAATTAACTTATTTTTTTAGGATGTGTTTGATAATGACAAAGAATATTAATAGATGTTTTACTGAAAAGTTACTAAACTTTATTTTGTAACATAAAAGTCACTTGATAAATGTAGTTATCTCATAAAGTTACTTAATTTTGTTTTTTTTTTAATAAAAAAATCACACAAATAAATAACCTTTTATTTTTTTTAGCATTTATCATAAGAAAAATTAAGTCAACAATATCTATTAAAAATAACGCTCCAAGTGGTTGAATGTGTAGATGAAATGATAATAATGGAGTGACTTTAATTTTCTGTTACAAAACAAAATTAATATGAGTCCGAAATAGTTGTCATTATTGAGTGATTTTTATATGACAAAATAAAATTGAACGGCTCTAAGAGATAAAAGCATTAAGGAGTCGTTTGGTAAAGTGTATAAAAATAATGTAAAATATAGTGTATTAGTAATGCTTGTATTAGTTATGTCGAGATTTTTATTATGCAGTGTTTGGTTTGATGTACTAAAAATATCATGCATTGCATAATTTTTTTTAAAAAAATATTTGCTTACAAAAGTACCCTCCACAAATATAGTCGAAAGAATGTGAAAAAGTTTTTGAGGGACAGTTGTATCTTTAATCATGCTAATTGCTAATGCATGCATTAGAACTGATGGCATTACTAATGCACAGAAATTCATAGTAATACTAATCGGGGGCGAAGCTACACCTTAACAAGGGTGGTCAGATCAACAACCTTCGTCAGAATTTTTTTGTGAGTATATATGTTAAATATCAATATTTTTGGATATATACTAATTGTTAAACACTCTTGACATAGTAAAAAAAAAATAGCCCACTAGTTAAAGTTGTTCAAATTCGCCTCGGAGGCATTTGTTCAAGCCTAAACTTAAGCATTTTATTTTAAAAAAAAGTTAAGTTCCACTTTTTAGGTAAAATCCAGATTAGCAAGGTTTATTTTTTTACTTGTTCTAAGTATAAACATCCTTGACGAAAATTTTGACTCCGCCACTGTTACTAATACACTCTCCAATACACAATATAGTGTATTACTAATAGAAATATTAGTTATACATAGATCGAAGAAGTGTATCAAACAAAATACGTATATTAATAATATATAAAGCTGATGCATACATTATTTTAGTGTTTGATTGAACATATGATGATTGATTTTGAATTTTGATATTTGGAGGATGACAGTAGTAGTAGCATTAAGTTGTGTAACTTGGTGGAATTTCAAATGAAAATATAGGATATCCTTTCTACTTGGTCCAAAAATAAATAAAAAAGATATAGAATCCAACAATTTTTAGTGTTAGAATTGTCTCCATCATTACATATTTTCTCATATGGCTAAATTTACATTACACTTTCAAATTAAAAAAAATATGAATATCGCTAATAACGGAACATGAAAAAAGTATACTCTAATTGATGTACTCCAAAAAAGTATACTCTAGTTTATGTACTTAATTTCAAAGATAACTTTTTTTAGGAGTTATAAAAAAAATCTACTTACTATATAATTTTCAGAATTTAACTCATTTCTTCTTTTCAACCATTTTCAATTTTATGTACTTAATGAAATTAACATAACATGAATTGGTAATTTATTCTTTCATATTTTTAGTTTCATTTGCTATACTAATATTTTTCATATGTGATATTATATTTGTTTATGCTATGTACTAATTACTATACAATCATGTTCTCTTTTCTTCTTTTCATGTAGAATTGAAGCAAAATTCGCATGACTTTTGACTGCATTTGAGTTGATCATGATGAGATCAATTCAATATATATATATATATATATATCAATTTAGTGTTTATTTTTAATGAATAATAATTCATTTTATGAGATATATATTTTTATTATATATGTTCGAATATGTATTTATCTTTAAATAAATCAGTACTATACATGTCACTAAAATGCATCAAATTTGTAAGATTTTCTTGCTTCAAACTTACAAGTTGTTACTTTTTTCTAACCTAATAACTGTAAAAATTGAGATTTATTTTTACTAAAAGATATCCTATTACAAGAGTGATGAAGAGAACAAAACGTAAGGGATTAGTTTTATAAAAGCATTAGCTGAAGAATAATTCCATTAATATAATAAGAAAGTCAGATTGATAAAGGAAGAAAGCATATATTTTGTTAAAGTATCATGATTTGAAATTGTTTTATTAGAAAATTGATTGTTTAAGAAAATTATTAAAAAACAACTCCTAATTTTATACATCCCTGATCTTTTCTAGTGACACATGAATAAGGTATAGTGCAATTTTATTTTTTAATATCACAAGCTTTGACTAAATTTGGATCGCGTACTATATGATTCATTGAAAGTGACACTTTTTCTCCATATTGCAGGCTCGAAAACCAAAACTTCTGATTAAGAGTGAAATAATCTCGACTGCTACTGCACCACAACTCATAGGCCATATCGGTGGTATAGTACAATATTATGTCATAGTATTGTGTTGTTTTCTGTTTAATTTTCTTTATTATAGGAACCTTACATGAGATAAAATATTGACGGATGAATCTTAAAAGTGTTTTATATATCTTAAAACATAGTGGATTTACAAGCATTCACTTTTTAAAGTATCCCTTTTTTCAAACTTTAATTATAAATAAAGAAAAATTCTTTGAATTAAAACTTTGCATAAACAAACACACACACTACATCATAGCTTCAACGAGGTGAACTAAGTGACAAATATTTTAGCAAGAAAAGAATCTAAAATTACATAAATTAATTTTCTTTGGTGTTAGAAAGTTGTTATCTCCAAGTTTCATCGGTATTTGTCTCGGATAAATTAAAAATAGATAAAATGCAAACTCTTTTTATTAGACTTACTAAGCCATCGTGTATCTCGGATGATTGTAATAGTACTACTAATATATCTCCTCCCCTAACCCTGCCAACGAATATTCAACGCTATCACTTTTATGTATTGATGCATATTGAGTAATTTAATATAAATATCTTGTTGACAAAAAAAATATAAAATACAAAAGAACAATATATTGTTGACCACTATTTATGTTGGATCCCCTAACTTCTTTTCAAAGTGATGAAGAAACATTTGTATAGTACATAAATTGGTGCTGCAAAGAATAATCGTCGTGTTATCCTGCATTGATCTTGCAATATTTTATATTACAATTGGAAACTAAGTACTACTGATATATAATTAACTCTAAGGTCATTAATAGATCACATATTCCTAATCTTTTTATGCTTATTGTGAGAGCATTTTATGTGTTTCGTGTCTTTAACGTCTTTTCCGGAGTTGAATGCCTAGCTAGATGATCACTCAACTTTGCTAATTGACTATCAAAGTCACTCGACATTATTTTGTTTTAAAAAATTATTCAACTTTGCGTAGTTAGTTTCCATAGTCATCCGACTTGCCTAAATAATTTTCATGGTTATTTTAGTTGGAAATACATTTTTTGATACCTATTTATTGACGTGACACTAAAATTAAAATCAATATTTAAATTTATTTATAACTCAACCCTAAGTCCGATTCAATTCTTGATCCGTCCCACCTAAAATGACTATGAAAACTAACTAGTTCGACGTTCAAGTCAATACGTATTTTTAAATGTTAGTCGAAACAACACGAGATAAAGAAATTAGACTATTATATGTAATGATCTTCAACTATTTGAAATGTTCCATCGAGGAGAATGTCAAAGTTATTTAGTGATTCACGGTGTGTTTTCTGAGAAAAGGGTAAAAGATGTATGTATATACATTGAGTTACCTGTTTGATCAATTCCACCCTATGTTCTAGTCTATTTTGTTTTTGTTAATTAGTGGATACTTTTTTGTAAAATTATTTTAATTGAATGGATATCTATGAGTGTATTACTAAAAAGACTAAAAACTATTAAAAAAAAGAAAAGGTAAAAGCTTTTATGAGGGGTTGTCATGGGCTTGAGAATTGTCTTAGCCCACTTAGACACTGGATTTAGGCCCACGATGGCTTTTGTTGGAATTAATAGGAGTTTTTTTAAAATTTTATTTCACATCCAAAATATGACACTATTATCTATAAATACTTTTCATGTACAAGTAAAACTTGTTAAAACAAATATAAAATTTGAAATATAAAAATAAATTTTATCATCTAGATATTATTTCAGTATATGATATATATCGGGTTGACATCATTAAGGACTGAACTTCTTTCCTAAGACATGAACCAATTTTCTATGATACTTTACCAGTGTATGATATATCAGAATGATGCCATTAAGGACTGAACCTCATTTTTAAGGAATGAATCAATTTTCTATGATACTTTACCAGTATATAATAGGGTATCATATTTGCTAAAAATGATATACCTCAATGATATCATGTCAGTATATAGATATATTGTGATGACATCATAAAGGACTGAAGAGTCTCAATGAAGGACCAGAGCAAACCTCAATGATACCATAATAGTATATGAATATATTATTATGGTATCATGAAGGACTGATGAGTATCTTACTGAATGATGAAGGATATCTCAATGATACCATGTTGATATACAAATATACTATGATGGTATCACAGATGATTCAGGGGGGTCTCATGAAAGGGCTGAAACAGACATAAATGATACCATTATAACATAGAAATACTATATACTGAAATAATATCATTAAAGACTGAAGCAAACCTCAGTGATACCATGTCAATATATATATAGATTATGATTATATCATAGAGAACCAAAGCAATTCTTCAAGATACCATGCCAACATATAAATATATTTTGATGGTATCATGGGGCCTGGGGGACTAGTGAGTGACTCATTGAAGGAATAAAATAGTCATTCATAATACCTATTAATATATAAATATAATGTAATAGTATCAAAGAAGAATAAACTCTCGAGTCCCGGATTGGATTGGGGTTGGGTTTCGATTTGGTGTCGGATCTGGGTTAGGATTCGAGGTCTGATCTCGAGACATGTGTTAGGGTGAAGTTCCGAATCAGGTGTTGGAGTCAAGTTTTAAGTCAAGATCGAGGCCGAATCCTAATTCAGAAGTCACATCTCGAGTTGAGAGTTGGGATCATATCCCTATTTGAAAGTCGAGTCTTGAGTCAGAACTCGAGGTCGAGTGTAACACCCCAGAAATTAGTAGACTAAACTAGAGCCAAGAGCTAGGATTCTAGAGGGTGATGTTGGAATTATGGTCGTAGATGAGACTTTACGTGCTTGGAATGAAGGGGTTTAGTAGTTGAACGTCAAGGTACGTGTTAGACCTTGTAGCTTAGAAGACCATTTAGAGTTTGGTTGAGCATGGGAAGGGCAAGTGCCAAGGCAAAAGGGCAAGCCCAAGCCAAGGGGCCAAGATTGCTCAACTTTGGCAAGCTACTGCCTAAGGGGTTCACGACCGCCTTCACGACCAGTGGTCATGACCACGGTCCGTGAAGACCCCTTAGCCTTGTGGGAGATGAAGCCATGAAGTTTAGCTACTGTCCAAGGGACCACGAGACACTTTACGGCAGTGGTCATGACCACGACTCGTGGGAAGGCTCGTGGTCATGCCTTAAAATTGTGGGAGCTTGGAAAGTTGAGGGGAGCCAATGGTCAAGGGACCATGGGCACCACCACGGGCCGTGCTTTCCTTGATGGCTCGTGAAGAGGGGCGTGGTGCCTGGCACCATGGCTACCTAGTCGATGTTAGTTTAGTAAATTCCAAAACGTGTAGTTAATTAATGGGGTCGTTTTATATGTGTTTTATACACCTATATATATATATATATATATACTTTTAAGTCATTATCCCCCAAGTTTAAGTCACTTTACACTAGACCCAAATCAAAATCCCAAATCACTCCTCTTTTAAATATTTCTCTCTCTAGAAAGACCTTAATTGAAGAAGAAACTAGGGCATAAAACTAAGGTCAAGATCAAAGGTTTCATTGCTAAAAGCTTATGCTAGCGCATTGATTAAGGTATGTTTAGATTAGCATCTATGGGTCCTTCCACCTATAGAGCCCCTTTAGTAATCCCCCAATTGTGGATCAAAAACCCAAATCTAACTAGGGTTCTTTTTACATTGTGGGTAGGATGTGGGTATGATTCCAATCTAGTGGATAATACCTAATTATGGTTGATTTAGCTTTGTTTAGTGATATTATGATGAATTTATGTGATTTCTATGGTAAACCCTAGTCTAAATTGATGAATGTAATATTTGTGGGTTTATGCCATTAGAGGTCAAATTGAAGGTTCAAAAGTGATCCTCTTAAATCAAATGACATGAGTAGTAATGGTTCAAGGTTAGGGGAATATAATTATGAATTGAACTAGACTCTATTGAATATGATGGGTCTTAACTTGTAAAGATGGAATTGAGCCTTTATGAAGAATTATGACTAAGAATCACCTAGTAATGAAGAGTGTGATGAGAATCACTTAAGACGAAGCTTATTACTTGAATGTCTTGTAATCTAGATATGATTGATGATAGAATGAAGTAAAGCTTTGAGAGTAAGGCTTGAAGTCATGAATGTTGAATCACTTAGGCTTGAGATTAAAGCCTAAAAGAGAATAGAGGTCTAATAGGTTGGATTATGGTGAAAGGCCTATACTCACCTAACCTACCTTATGAATGTTTGAAAGTATGAAGTGATGGAATCACTTGAATATGGATTGGTTGTCAAGGACATCCTTCCATGAGATATGAATGTTAAGCAAAGCTTAACAAGTAAACCTTGGGGTGTATGCTTGGCTCCAAGTGGATATTAAAGATGAGATGAAGTGTCACACAAGATAGGGTCCGGGCTCCAAGTAGAAAGGAGAACCACACCTAGTTGATGTGAGGACTATCCAAGATAAAGGGGGAACTCTTACGTAGTAGAGTGTGGATTTTCCCAAAGTTAGGTCTCATGAGATGAAAGCCTTCATATAGTTGAGTTAAGGTTTCTAGTAGCAATCTCCATATCCAATGAACTTAGACATGCTTGAAGAAGCATCTCATAGTGTTCTAAAGCATAATTGAACTAAGACGTACTTAATAAAGTACCTCGTAGTGTTCAAGAGTATAAATGAACCTAGATATGCTAAAAGTAGTATCTCATAGGGTTCAATCTAATAATGAACTAAGATGTGCTTAAGGCAGTACCTCATAGTGTTCTAAAAGTTAAAGAGAGGAACTAGGTTCCAAATCAAGAAGTATTAGTATGAGAACCTAAAAGTAGTACTTAGCATGAGTAGTATTATGAGGTGCTATTCGTGCATTGCATAAGTATGACTTAGGGTCATTCAAGAAAAAGTTCTTATGAGTGGTGTATTTTAAGATAGGGTTGTGCTGTAGTTGCCTTCCATGATATGTTTGACTAAGGATGGTAGTTCCCTTGTCTATATGAAGTAAGCTAAAGAGTGAGACTAAGGGAGGGTAAGTATGACTATGTTGACTTCAAGGTGATACTTATTGTGAATATGCTTTTCATACATTGCACATGTATGCTTTTGAGGTTACTTAGGAGTATAATACCCTTATGGTAAAGAAGCTTAAGAGTTGACCATGTGTATAGACTATGATTAAGATGACTAAAAAATGGTACTTGGCTTGGGTAGTATTATGGGATGCTATCCATGCTTTGCACATGTATGCTTTTGAGGTTACTTGAGAATGGTGCTATTATGGTATAGATGACTACGAGTAAATTATGCTTATATGAATATGACTTATCTCTTATGCTCATTAATTATGTCTTATGTTGGCTTATGATTATATGATGCTTAAATGGAGATTATGCTATGCTATGATTATGTTATTATCTCTTATGTTTATGTCTTATGTTGACTAACCATTTTGAGATGCTCTTATGATGTTGTGTTAACTTTTATACTTGGTACATTTTGTACTAATGCATATTGCCTACATTCTAATCAAATGTAGGGTGTTGGAGATTGATTTGCTTTGGAGGCTAGGTTCCTAAGGTGCAAGAAGAGTTGAAGAATTGGTGAGTCCTCATAGCTTCGAGGACAAACCCTTTATGTTCCTTTATGTCATTTTCCTTATGTTTTAGACATTTATGTGGGCTGCGTCCCAAGTCTTTTATTCAAGAGTTTTAATAGATGGTTTGAGACAAAGAGTTAGTAAAGACTTCCGCTTGTTTATGGAAAATGTTTTCAATTGTATGGTTTAAAGAAGTTTTAAATTTTTCCGTACTTTCTATGATCTTATGTTATGATTTTGCTAAGGGCTTGTATGCGATCCCTTCGGGGTCAAGTACGCCATGTTACGTCTAGGGGTACCCCTGGGTCGTGACATCGAGTCTTGAGTCAGAACTCGAGGTCGAGTCTTGAGTCAGAACTCGAGGTCGAGTCCTGAGTTAGAACTCAAGGTTGAGTGTTAGGGTTGAGTCCCAATTCAAAAGTCGAGTCCTATTTCGAATGTCTGGTCCCAGTTTGGGAGTTAGGATCAGGTCCTAGGTTGGATCCCTCATCGATTGTTAGGATTGCGTCCCAATTCAGATGTCAGGGTTAGGGTCGGGTTTCGGGTTAAATGTAGGGTCCTAGATCAGAAGTCAGAGTCAGTTCCTTGGTCGGATCCTGAATTGGTCATCGATATCGCATCCCGATTTGAGTCTTGTGGTCAGGGTCGTGGTCGGGTCTCAGTTTGAATTTTAGGTCGTCCTGGGTCGAGAGTTAGGGTTAAATCCCAGATCGAGTGTCGAGATCGAATCTCAAATTATTATTCTTTGGGTCGTATCTCGATTCGAGTGTCGAGATCGGGTCTTGAATCAGTTATCGAATTTGATTTCGGGTCAGAAATTATTTTCCTAAAAAGTATTTTGTAATCTCTAACAAAAATAAAAGATATTTTCTAAAAAAAATAAAATTATTCGTCAATCAATCACTAACAAACATTTCAACTCACCAACAAATCATAAAAAAATAAATTAGAAACCAACTTATTTTTTTTTAAGAAAACATTTCCTCCTCACCACACTTTACAAGCTACCTAATTTAAATAATTAAACTATAATAAACCACTTAATTAAAAGCTACACGTAATGTATGATTTATTCATAGTTATGCCCAATTGTCGAAGACATACCATAGCCAAATCAACCCAAAGCAACGAATCAAAGCATGACAAAATTATGCTTATTGTAATACTATTCTCCATTATTGTCTATAACGAGCTTGCACTGTTAGCTCACCATTTCAAACCTGTTTTCGCCAATTTTCTCATATACCCATTTCGTTTTTCTTGCTGTTTTTTCATTCTCAGCTCTACAATTATAGGGTAATTGAGTAAAGCTACAGCGGTTTTAAGTATTTCAAACTTGCCCATTTCGTTTTTCTTGCTATTTTAGTCTTACTTGAGTGTTGTCTTGTTGAGTATATCCAGGGGAACCTTTTGGGTGTTGAAAGTTTTGTTCTTGGGAAAGTTCAGATGAGAATTAAATTCCAAAATTGTTGCCCAATAGTTTAGATATAATATTGGGATCATGTACAGTGCTAATTTGACTGGTTTTGGATTGGCTGTGGCGTCTAGCGCTTTTATTGGTTCCAGTTTCATTATCAAGAAGAAGGGTCTTCAGAAGGCAGGCGCCTCTGGTACTCGGGCCAGTGAGTAATTCATTTTCTTGATAGCAAAGTGTTTTTAGGTCTAATTGTCAATAATCTATTGCTTTTTGTTGATTTTGAACTTTGTCAATGCTTCTAGTGGTGGATTCATGGAGGTTTAGTTGTGTCCCCATTCAGTTTGCCGATGTTTGTGTGTTTTCTTCTACCTTGTAGTTTTGCTAAAGTTGTTTAATATGCTCAGTTCTTTATATGTGTGTGTTGCAATGCATTACTTCTTGCTAAGGTTAGGAAGGTTGACCTTGCTTAAAATTATACAAACGCAGGTTGTTGTAGGTGTTTGCCCTAATTTATTTATCATATTTGGATATAACATTTAGGATAACTAGATTTTATCAGGAAAGTATGAATCTTCCATATTTGGCTAATCCTTTTCTTGGAAGAACATGTTTTGAATTTCTATTCATTGAGGATTTCCTTCTCAATTTAGAGCATGCACAATGTAGTCTCAAGAGAATTTTGTTTAGGGCAAAAGTAAACTTCTTTACGAGTGAATTTTGTGAGGTTATTCTCTTTATATGTTTGTACTCTTTTTTTATCTTTGTGAATTCTTCATGTTAAATTTTTATGTATTTGGTATATTTCTCTTTGTTATACTATCATAGTCCAATGTTTGCTTTATTGGCTTCTTCATGACACTTGGTAATTTCGATCCTAACAATGACAACAAAACCCCTACAATCTCTCAACTAAGGCAAATTAGGTAAGAATCACAGTTGAAGTAAATGATTTATTGTAGATGACGCTAGCTAATTGGGAATAAGGTTAAAACCTTGTATGTTAGTGTACAGAAAAGAAGTGTGACATTTGGAGAATCTCTTAACTCTAGAAAACCCCTAGTTTTTCTTAATATAAAATTCCTGTAGTATTGAAATTGAAATGGGCCCAGATATGTAGAATGAATATAGTGGACTCATAAAGCTGACACCGACTATTACATGATCAAGTCAAAATTAGTCGATTGAAGATTGATATTTCTAACCATTTTACTGCATTACCAATTTACCATATATCAGATGCTGTTTATAGATGTATGGAATTGGAGATTATGCTTGATGAATAGATTGTTCTTTTACTTCTTACTTTGAAATATCAAGTGGTAACAGACTGATAATGTTGGGTTTGCTTTTGTACTGGTATGGTGGTACCTGCTTTTCTGCTGTCCCCATTTTAGTTTTGCGGGTGAAACACATGTTTTACACCTGAAAATTCTTACTTCATTTGTTTTCTGCTTAAGTACAGTTTAAGATTATGTTATGCTCTGTTGGTACACCATGTTGTAGGTGCCCGACTGTAAAATAAGAGCAATGGGGTAACACTTCCAGCAAATGTAGAGTCACAATGAGTATTACTAATACACAATGACTGCTTATAAAAGGTGATATTGCATCTTACAAAGCAGTTATCCGTTTGGGAATAAAGAAAACTTGTTCTGGAACTCAAGGAATGGAATTTGCACTTCTCTCCGAAAGGGAAGTATTGGGTGTACATTTCTGGGAAAATGAATATCAAGTTACTTATATTGGAATTGACACTTCACACTTATCATGCAAGTAAGTAGTCCTTGAATAATATTGGAGAAGTATTTGCAAAAGAATTCATATTCTTCTGAATGTTGACCAGTCAGCTGCCTAGATTTCGGTGGCAGTTATCTAGGACTAATGACATTGTTTTAGCAATCAGAGCGACTCCAGCAGCACCTGTTTAAACTTAATACCTTTGATAGTTACCGCTTGTAGAATGGGCCAACAATTTAAATATATGCACTCATGCTTCTGCTTCACTAAATGATTGTTGTTGGTAATTCCAAATTATTTGATCTATCATTTCCGAATAAACACAGACTGCTGTATTAGGTAGTACTAATACATGTATTACAGAGAAGAAATGAGCTCAAGACATAATAAATGGATCTTGACTTTAAGAACTGAAAATGATCAGTGTAGTGGATTTTTTAAATCATTCTGCACTGTAATAAGCTGAATGAATTTCCTTGACATTGTAATTTATCAGCTACTTTACACATTAAAAGTAGATATATTGGGGACATCTTGTAAAGTTTATATATAGAAGATGCTTTTCTGTAGCAGCATTAAATAGAATTTAGTTTAAAAGCTGATTATATGAACTCTGTTGCTCTGTCTATTTGACAATAAGATACTTGTTTCTTGCTGAAGGCTCGGGCGGATATGGTTATCTACGGCAGCCTCTTTGGTGGATTGGGATGGTAACTAGTAAGTCTTGAATTGCTTCTTAAATGTTAGAGAATATGTTCCTGAATTTGTTATTCTAATATAGAGTGCAATGTTTACCATAATCCTTGCAGTGATTGTTGGAGAATTTGCAAATTTCGTGGCTTACATTTATGCGCCAGCAGTTCTTGTGACACCGCTTGGAGCTTTAAGTATAATTGTGAGGTAAATTTTCCACTCGGCCTTATTATTTTCTGGGCAATGGCTTATTCGGTTTTCTTCCATATAATTTGGCGCTTTGCTGCAGTGCTGTTCTAGCACATTTCATACTGAAGGAAAAATTGAAGAAACTGGGAGTATTAGGATGTCTTTTATGTATAGTAGGTTCCGTTGTCATTGTTCTTCATGCACCTCGTGAACATGATCTCAATTCAGTGGATGAAATATGGGCATTAGCTACACAACCAGGTGTGCTAATGTACTGTGCTGTATTTCCTTGAAGATCATTCTTATTTGCCTTGCTGATATATCATTTTTTTGATGTTCCACTCTTTGTTTTGCAGCTTTTCTTTTGTACACTGCATCAGCAGTTGCAATAACATTGGTACTAGTCTTGTATTGTGAGCCTCGCTATGGTCGGACAAATATTATGGTCTATATTGGTGTTTGCTCCATCTTTGGGTCCTTGACGGTTAGTGCCTCTATTGTATTGATCTATATCCCTACAGAGTCTGTACTTCTACTCAAGAATTAAGAAAGCGAAGGAAGGAAGGGAAGAAACATGTGTCACAACCGTGCTTTAGTTTGTAGCTCTGAACTGACTGAGTTAACCTTGAAGCTAAATTGACAGTTTGCAAGACGCCTTATCTTTTAAACTTAACGTTATCCAAATTCTATCTTTCTCCTTGGTGTTGGAATAGCATAATTTGACCACTAAATGGATCATATTTTTTAAGTTGTGAAGAGTCAAACTGGTCCTGGGTCCTTATCCATTGCTAGTTGTCACTGAAGTAAAAGAAAACTTCTCATTTAGGTATAAATGGATGTATGGAACTTGAAATATTACTCCAGAGCTTTAGGGTGCTGTAACGTGTTTGCATGCTAGTAGATGTCTTTTCCTGCCACTATACTTGTACAAGTGACTATACTTTGATCTGTTATAATTTATAAGGCATCCAGGGTTGCTGTTGTTTTTCCTTGACTAGTAGGTGTGTAACTCAATAAAAGATTGCAGTGCTATTACTTTATTTTATTAGTTTTTGTCTTTTACATAAATTTAAAATAAGTCTAAGTTGCTAGTTGAAATAAGCTTTTATCTAGTCATTGTTAGTTCGAGGTCGAGTTATTTTATGACTTCTTTATCAATCGAATTCACTATCTTTTGAATAATACTCATGTATTTTGCTTAAAAAACTCGATAAATAACAGTTTATGAATTGGTTCCTCTCTTAATTTTTTTGTATTAATTGAGCTACTATTGCAGTTCTCTTTGCCGAACTGACTTAGAGAGAGTGCTTCTGTTGCCAATGAAATATGATAAAATTATTCCTCATGAGAAGTAAAGAAAATATAGGAACTAGTCCTTCTCATAAGTACAATTGGTAAAAATTGCATGTAGCAGTCATTTTAAGTTTGTTTGTTGCTCTGTTGTAGGTTATGAGCATCAAAGCTATCGGTATAGCTATAAAGCTTACATTGGAGGGTTCAAACCAAGCTGCAAATTTTCAAACTTGGGTGTTTGTGATGGTTTCTGTTACATGTATAATTACTCAACTAAATTACTTAAATAAGGTAGACTTTCTACTTCTCCTTATAGTATGTAGCAGTGTTTTAAAAGGCGGGGGTGTGAGGCGAGGCGCTTTATACAGTATGGGGCGAGGCGTAAGCCCCGAGACACGGGGCGTAAGTCCCATGGATCTATGGGGCGTAAGTCCCATAAATCTACGGGGCGTAGTCTCATGTATATTCAATTTTATAGTTTTATTACTAATAAAATAAGCAAAAGTAAATCTTTCAATGATTTTTACAAATAATTTTTTTATAAATAACCTATAATATATAGAAATTATATTTATTTGAGATAAATATTAATAATCAATAATGAAGAAAAAAAGTATTAATAATTACTATTTGAGAAATATCATTACACCAATAATAAAATATATGATTTAAAGCAAAAAAGGTTTAAAAAAAATTAAAAACGCCCGGGCCTACGTTTTTACGCCCAGGAATTACGTTTTTATGCTCGAGGCTTATGCCTCAAATTTTAGAACTTACGCCTTATGGATCTACGTCTTTGATTTACATTCCGGAGCGTTTTTGGTACGCCCTGCCCTGAGACTCGCCCCAAAAACGTTTTTGAAAACACTGGTATGCAGTGATGTTTGAAGTCTGAGAGTACTATTAGAGGGCTCATTTGGTGTGAGGGATTAGAAATAATAGTGATGGGATAAGGAAATAATGATGGGATAAAAAAAAAATTATGTTGTTTGGTTGGCAAGTCCGGGATAACTTATCCCGGGATTAATAATTAGTACCGGGATAAGTTATCCCTCCCCATGGGTGGTATAGTAATCCCGGAATAACTTATCCCGAGATAAAATAGGTAAATGACAAATATGTCCCTTTAAATCCTTTTTATACATCATTTTTTACATTTATGTATATTTACACTTTTTTTAATACCATGTATAATAATATTTACTACTCCTTATTTTTATGATAATTATACATATTTTTCTATTAAAAAATTATACTATATAAATATAATTTTTATTTATGAATTATTTTGACTAATTCTTATGTTTATTTTATTTTGATTTCTCATAAATTTTCTTCTCTTTAATAAACTTAAGAGGGAAGTTCTATTTTTAAGCTAAATAAGAAAAAAAGTTATTTTTTTAAATACACATGGTACTTATCATGGGAATACATAAACAAAAATATTTAAGTTAAATAAAATAAAAGTTTTATTTTAAAAAATGAATAACTAAAGCTCACAAAGAAATATTTAAAAAGTTTAAATAAAGTGAAGGGTAATTTTGTAAACAAACAACTTGTTCTTAAAATTTATCAATATATATTATTTTGAATATAACAAACCAAACACTCAATAAGAAATAATCCCAGGACAACTTATCCCATCATAACTAATCCCAACATAACTTATCCCAACATAACTTATCCCATCATAACTCATATTCAAACCAAACGACCCCTTAGAATTATGCTTTTGGACTACAGTAACTTTGTTTAGCTGTGTTGTTTTTGAATAAATCTTAGTTAAAGTTTGTTAGCTAGCTAGCCTTAATTTCTAGTAATTAGTTTCTCCCGTTTATGTGATATTAGTTTGACTTGGCACAACATTTATGCAATATGAGAAGACTTTGCAATGTTCCAAAACTACCCTTAAAAGAAATGAATTTTTAAATAGAAGAATACACTTTTGTGGACCTTTTGCCAAATAAGTGTGACCCAGCATGGGTAAAATGTTGATAATGTCATTAAACATTTGCCAAATAAGGAAATGTGTCATTTTGTTGTGACTTGTGACTGACTAAAAAGTAAAGTATGCCATATTAACTGGGATAGTGGTGAAGGCAAGATATGATTGTATGAAGATACTCCAGGCTAGGATAATGATCATATTTTTACTGTTTTTTATTTCAAGTTCCCCGTAAATGTAGAGTAAGCTGAATAAAAAAGTTCCCTTTGATAGCATTGCAGCATTTTCCTCTCAGTCTTGCTCTGTTATTTTCCAAAATTTCTCTGCTAAAAACCAACAATTAGTAAAAGAGCATTTTTCAACGCTCCTCTTATTAAATTGCCCATACACTAGATCTCCATTCTTGGGCGTGAGGTAGTGTATGAAGAGATCTTTTTAATATGGCTTGAACAATTCTCACCACATGGGTGATCTCTTGAGCTATCTTTTGAGGTTGAGTAAGACCCAAGATCCATTTCTTTTTACAAGTACAATTGTAATTGGAAAACTTATGAACTGACACTCATTGGCATTTGTTCAAATGCTTGAGCTAATATTTACAGGGATTACTATAGAAACTACATGTTATTGAATCTTGGCTTAGACTTGTATTGTAAATTGGACAAATGCCTGAATTTGACTCTTGCAGGCATTGGACACATTTAACACTGCTGTGGTTTCTCCAATATATTATGCCATGTTCACATCACTTACAATTTTAGCCAGTGCCATAATGTTTAAGGTATTCTGAAAGTTTATGTTCGGGATGCAAGGAGGCCTTCTCTCATTTTCATTTCTAATGTCATGTCTTTCTCTCAGGATTGGTCTGGTCAGAGTGTTAGCAACATAGTTTCAGCGCTTTGTGGCTTTTTAACTGTGCTCTCTGGTACATTGGTTCTTCATAGTACAAGAGATCCAGACCCTCCTCCTAGTAGTACAGGTATTTACACTGAGCTTGATCAGAAAAATCCATGTGCCTTATCATTCTAGTCTGTGCAACAATGCAAAAAGGTTACACATACTGACTATTGTGATAAAAGTTTTAGGTGATACTTGATAACCCTCTTTGTTGTTATGAAGTAGTAATAGGTGTGGATAAACTTAGGTGATACTTGATAACTCTCTTTGTAGAGCATTAATAGAAGACTTATCATAGTCTAGACATTCTAAATGTATATATTCTTGTTTGTTGCAGTTCTTGCAACCAGAAATTTGTTGCTTTTGGGCACGTCTTTGATTAGTTTAAATATCATATATTACTTGCAGATTTGTACGCACAACTTTCCCCTCAAATATCATGGTTAATACATGCCAACGGAGAAATATGGAAGCAGAAAGAGGACAGTTTGCATTCAGAGTTTGTTGCAATAATCAGGCAGGATCATTTCAAGTAGCGCAAAAGAACTTAAATGATTGGTTGGAGGCACTTCTCTATGGCTGTTCATTTCCGTCCAAAAAAAATAGGTGTGCCAGATTTTGGATTTTCCGGTCATCTCCCCTTTATCAATTTCAGCTTGAGAGTGTTTTCTGTTTTTATTCTTTTGGTGAGATGTCTGATATCTGTTGATTATTCTCGGCCATTTCTATGACTCAATTTTTCAGCCTAGTTTGTAGATTTCTGGGTTTGGTGGGAACCTAGATGTAGTATAGTGGGTAAAAAAAATGGTAGATTAGTATTCTGTTGATAAATTGTTCTGTACGCGAAGAACAGTCTTGAGCAAGGCAATGATAGTTCGAGTATTAACATTTCTGTTCCTTTGTGTTGTGTACAATAACTTGTGGAATGGACACAGGAAGAAGCCAGTGTTGCATTTGTTAACTTAAAAGGCATGGAATTGTAGACATTTTCACCATACAATACAATTATGAAATGACAGGAAACAGAAATCTAGATAGGCTATAAAAGATACAATTAGCCAAAACTTGGCTAACTTTCTGCCATCTTCAACCACATTTGGCTAATGGTCCACCGCAGAGATGTCTGTTTCCTCCATATTCAAAATCAGACAATCCTGAAAATGGTGGTATTTTACCAGAAAGATTATTGTTGGCCACGGAGAGCACCTTAAGCCTCGTTAATCGAGAGATTTCTGGTGGAATATTTCCAGAGAGTTTGTTGTTATTGAGCATCAACTTGTTCAGGTAGGTGCAGTTTCCAAGTTCAGCAGGTATAGAGCCGGAGAAACTGTTGTTGGACAAGTCGAGGTTTACTAAAAAAGGAGTCCAGCTACAAATCTCCGAAGGAATGGGACCGGAGAACTTGTTACCAGAGAGATCAAGAGAAGTCAAAGAGGAGCAATATTTGAAGGCATCTGGGAGCTGTCTACTGAGATTCATGTTTGGAAGTGAGAGGCTGAGCACCCGATTCTCGAGGTCGTTCCAGCAACCGACACCAATGAACTTGCAGATAAACCCCATGGAGTAGTTTGAGAAGTTCCAAGAATTCAAATTTCCATTAGGATCCTTAAATGAGTCCTTCAGTCCTTGCAAACACCTAATATCATCTGATGCAGTAACATTGTGAAGTAACACTGAAAATGAAAGAAAAAGGAGAAAAAATATTGTAGATTTAGCCATGGTGAAAAAATGATGAAAGGACAAAGTGGGAGGATTAGTCTAAATAGAGTTTTTCATGAGAGAATACGCGTGAAGAATGAAGAAATGGTCTTTGGTGTGCAAGTTCCAGTCAAGGTCAGTGTTGCATTTTAATTATGTAGTAGTTATATGAGTCATTATATTACTGTACTAGTTAAGAAGAGTATGTTGATTAGTTAACTTATATTGGCAATTTCGTAACTTATAATACATAAATATGTCCTTTATGGCTTCAACGGGCATAGATGCCCTTCAACTTTGAGTGTACATAAGTAGACAATTAAATTTGTATAAAGTTGAATTGCCACGTATGATGTGTGTGTCTATTTGTTCAACTCTATACAAGTTTAAGTGTCTACTTGTGTGCACCCAAAGTTGAAGAAAATAAATTCCAAACGAAGCCAATTTAAAGAACACGTTTATGTATTATGCCTTTTTTATTTCGTGTAATTATTTAGAATACAAAGTCTTTAACCCAAAGCAAGCACTCACAGTCACCAAAATGAAGAAATAACAAAACAGTACATACATTTTGACAATCTAAAAGACATTCACATCCTCAGCTTCAAAACTCTTGAGAGAAAAGGAGCTTGATACATGGCTAGATGCTATGATGTTCCCTTCACAGACATCAAGGATTTTCAAAGTTTTCTTCACAGGATGGTGCAAGAACATGAAATCGCATTGGCACAAGAACAACACCTCTCCATCCTCCAAAACTTTCAACATAGAAATTATTTCATTGCGCAACCAATCGTTGCTTTCAGGAGAAATGTTTATGACAATCTCTTTAACCCATGAACTAGTAATTCCATATTCTTTCATCACCCACACCTCGAAATAAGTATCTGCATAATTGTCACACACACATAAACAGCGTCCATAAACTCCCAAAGTTCGTAAATTTGGACAATCTTCCTCAGTGTACCCTGGAGCTGTGGGGAATGATTCAAACAACTCATTCTCGAAATCAAACGAACATATTAACTCATTTCCATTAGCATCATAGACCAACCAATGAATCTTTGCATAGAGGTTCACCCCATCTGACATGAAAGAGAACATAACATGTCCTGCATTTCTCCAATACCCTTTGCCAATTGTGTAGACTTGACCTTTAGACTTGTAATAATCATCATAAATTTTCTCTTGGTAAATTCTAACCACTTTGTACTCGAACCTAACAGGATCAAAACCGAAGCCATAAGTGACAATACCATTGGGCCACCCTCTTACCCCTTCAGCCTCTGGAAGGATGATATACTCTCTGGTTCTCGGATTGAGGATGTAAATAGTATCAACACGATCACGATGGGGGAAGTAATTAAAACAAACGAAACCATGAACTGATCCAACCATCCAAAATGGACCAACAGGAAAGTAAAGTTGTAGATCAAGGTCAACATTTGGATCGAGGCAAAATGAATGATCAGTATCTTGATCTTCAAATTTCAAGAACTTTAAGGTATCAGTAATAGAAATCGCATCCAAGCTGTATTGGTTGATTATGATGCCTGCTGGAGATGTTGAACGTGATAGTTTTAAAAATTCGGAATCTAAGGTTAGGTTTAGAAAAGATTTGGAGACGCTTTTGACGTATAAGAGTGTGGTGGGAGGTAATCTAGAGAGAATTTCTAACAAGATTGGAGATGGAAGATCCACCAGTGATGTTGCTTCATCAATACTCATTTCTTACAACTCTTTGGATAATGAAACATGTACCAGAAATGTTGTGTCCAAAATGTTTTTAACAAGTTAGCTAGCTGAATTGTTCAACACTTTGGAAGAATATTCAACATTACGTATGCCATATTCATTGAAAATCAAAAGTCCAAGAAACCTTTCATTTTCAAGATCAAATGTCAAAAGTCTAAAATTTGAGTTATTAGCTATGCTTGCAAACATGACAACTAGAGTAAGGTGCAACAATATTAGAGATTTTGGGTTCTAATTTCTAGTATTTCCAAAAAGATTTACTTTTAAAAATATTTGTTCGTGAAAGTTTGTATATACATTTTTTAGATCTGGATTTACTCGACTATACTTGGTCTAGCAGGCTGTACTAATTTATTTTCATTAAGATTAAGATGTTTGAATGTGAATGCAGATGTTATGATATGAGAAGTCCAATATAGAAGAATAAATAAACGTAGTTGTAGAGGGTCGAAATTGAGTAAAGGAAGGGAGGCTAATTTCGTTTCTTTTAAATTGAGCAGTCGAGATTGAAATCAGTTTAATGAATAGCAAGGGCGAGGATTCAACCACGACATCAGGTCAGTTATCACTGTTATAACCACCCTGGGAGTGTGGGCGTAAATGAAGAAGTAGTATTTTGACATGCTCCTTGTAAGGGAAACATTTGGATGGAAGGATGGATGTCGTTAAATCATCCACGCTGACATGCTCCTTGTAAGGCGAGCACAACCCTGTTACACTGGAGGCCAGTACAAAAATAAGTGAATTTCCACCAGATGTGGTAATTGAAGTGATATGGAACAAACAATAGTGGAAGTTGTGTGCTTATGTGCTTTGTCTGGACACAATAGAGGGGTCAATTCAATATTGGTGAAGGGTACCATAAAGAATAGGAACCTTACTGTGCTTATTGACTTTGGGAGCAACCATAGTTTCATGGATGCTCATACTGTCAAAGGGACTGGTTACCAAGTTAGTTACTGCCCATTGTGAGAGTAACAATAGCAGATGGCAACTATGTGATGTGCAACTCTTCTTGTTTCAGATTCCAATGGAAAATGCAGGCTAGGACATTTCAAGAAGATCTATTTGTAATTCCACTAGGTGGCTATGATCTCGTTTGGATGAAAAAGCACAACCCTACTAAGTTTGACCATGAGATAAATTGTGTAACTGGTGTTGAAGGGCATTTCTGAAGAGGGCAAGCTCAGCATGATCCATGATCAATAGTGGTGCTATGCATAAGTTTCTTAAGAAGGGGAATGCTCTATTTGCCCATCTATTCATGATGAACAGTGCAGCAGATCAGGATCAAGAGTCGGAGGTTATAGTACTACATGTATTAGAATAATTTATTGATGTGTTCTCTGAGCCTAAGTCCTTGCTTCCTATCAGATCTTTAGATCCAGTCCATGAGCTTTCAAGATCAATTGTCAAAAGTCTAGAATTTGACTTATCAGCTATGCTTGCCAACATGACAACTAGAATATGGCAAGGCCCGCGAGGGGCTGGGGTGGCCCGGGTCAGAGCATAATCGAACATGACGCTTGCACGTAGGATGCCGTGTAGAAGACAAATTGTCATGTAGGACGACTGTGTCTATTTGTTCAACTCTATACAAGTTTAAGTGCCTACTTGTGTATACCCAAAGTTAAAGAGCACAAATTCCAGATAAAGCCAAGTTAAATGACACGTTTGTGTATTATACCTTTTTTATTTCATGTAAGTAATTCGAATACAGAGTCTTTAATCCAAAGCAGGCACTCGAGTCACCAAAATGAAGAAATAACAAAACAGTATACTCTAGCACAATACATGCATTTTGACAATCTAAAAGACATTCACAACCTCTCCTTCAAAATTCTTGAGAGAAAAGGAGCTTGATACATGGCTAGAAGCTAAGATATTCCCTGCACAGACATCAAGCTTTTTCAAAGTTTTCTTCACAGGATGGTGCAAGAACAAGAAGTCGTCACGCCACAAGAACAACACCTCTCCATCATCCAAAACTTTCAACATATAAATCATTTCATTGCCCAACCAATCGTTGCATTCAGGAGAAATGTTTATGACAATCTCTTTAACCCATGAGCTTGTAATTCCATATTCTTTCATCACCCATACCTCAAAATGAGTATCTACATAATTGTCACACACACATAGACAATGTCCAAAGACTCCCAAACTTCGCGAATACCAATACCTTTTCTTATTGCGCCCTGGAGCCGTGGGGAATGATTCAAACAACTCATTCTCCAAATCAAACGAACATATTGACTCATTTCCTTTAGCATCATAAACCAACCAATGAATCTTCGCGTAGAGGTTCACCCCATATGGCATGAAAGAAAACATAACATGTCCTGCATTTCTCCAATACCCTCTGCCAATTGTGTAAACTTGACATTTAGACTTGTAATAACTAGTATTATCATCATAAATTTCTTCTTGGTAAATTCTAACCACTTTGTACTCGAACCTAACAGGATCGAAACCAAAGCTATGCATGACATCATTGGGCCACTCTCTTATCCCTCCAGCCTCTGGAAGGATGATATACTCCCTGGTTCTTGGGTTGAGGATGTAAATAGTTTCAACATAATCAGGGAAGTAATTAAAACAAACGAAACCATGAACCGATCCAACCATCCAAAATGGATCAATAGGAAAGTAATGTTGTAGATCAAGGTCAAGTTTTGGATCATGACAATATGAATGAGTATCCTCATCTTCAAATTTCAAGAACTTAATGGTGTCGGTACTAGAAGGCTCATCAGAGCTGAATTGGTTGATGATGATGCTGGCTGGAGATGTTAAACATGATAGTTTTAAAAATTCGGAATCTAAGGTTAGGTTTAGAAAAGATTTGGAGACGCTTTTGAAGTATAAGAGTGTGGTGGGAGGTAATCTAGAGATAATTTCAAACAAGATTGGAGATGGAAGATCCACCAGTGATGTTGCTTCATCAATACTCATTTCTTACAACTCTTTGGATAATGAAACATGTACCAGAAATGTTGTGTCCAAAATGTTTTTAACAAGTTAGCTAGCTGAATTGTTCAACACTTTGGAAGAATATTCAACATTACGTATGCCATATTTATTGAATTGAATTTTCAACCTTTCGCTTTCAAGATCAATGGTCAAAAGTCTAGAATTTGAGTTATCAGCTTTGCTTGCCAACATGACTTGGTCTTGCAGGCTTACTGTCCCTAAGGACCAATGCTAATAACTTGGTTAGAATAATTGGGAATACATGTTTTTTCTTGTCCTAATTTAGAGATATTTACTTTATGTAGTGTAATGCCAACATCCTGCCTATGGAAAGGCCCATGAAGGGTCGGGTTGGCCTGAATCAGAGTCATAATCAAACATGACGCCTACTTAGTGGGCTTGATTAAGAAATAAAGTTGCGACTTTGCTATCAGCTGTAGGTTTTTGCATAACCAAATTACTTTTAATTCAAAGCAAAGAATTGCAGTTGACATGAGTAAATATATAAAACAGAATGGTAACAATATACTATAGAAGTACGATACACACCTTTTTGACAATAATCTAAAAGACATTCACAACCTCTACTTCAAAATTCTTGAGAGATAAGGAGCTTGATACATGCCCACATGCCAACAAGTTCCCTTCACAGACATCAAGCATTTTCAAAGTTTTCTTCACAGGATGGTGCAAGAACAAGAAATCGTCACGCCACAAGAACAACACTTGTCCATCCTCCAAAACTTTCAACAGATTAATCATTTCATAGGACAACCAATCGTTGTATTCAGGAGCATTGTTTATGACAATCTGTTTAACCCATGAATCAGTAACTCCATATTCTTTCATCACCCATACCTCAAAATGAGTATCTGCATTATTATCACATACACATAAACAACGTCCAAACACTCCCAAACTTCGTAAATTTGGACAATTTTCCTTACTGTACCCTGGAGCAGCAGTTGGGAATGATTCAAACAACTCATTCTCCAAATTAAACGAACACATTAACTCATTTCCATTAGCATCAGAAACCAACCAATGAATCTTTCCATATAGATTCACCCCATATGCCCTGCATCCAAAACAGAACATGACATGTTCTACACTACTTCTCCAATACCCTAATTTCCCAATTGTGTAAACTTGAGCTTCAGACTTGTAATAACGAAAACCATTAGTATCGCGAATTTCCTCTTGATAAATTCTAACCACTTTGTAGTCGAACCTAACAGGATCGAAAGCAAAGCCATAAGTAACTAAATTAGGCCACTTTCTTACACGTTGTGGCTGAGGAAGGATGATATATTCTCTGGTTGTTGGATTGAGGATGTAAATACTATCAACATCACCGAAAAAGTGATTAAAACAAACGAAACCATGGACCGATCCAACTAGGAAAACTGGATCAACAGGAAAGTAAAGTTGCAGATCAAGGTCAACAATTGGATCATGATCAAAGTTGTTATCGACTACGAATTTCAAAAACGTTAAGGTGTTGGTCCTATTAGAGTGGAATTGGTGGATGATGATGCTGGCTGGAGATGCTGAACGTGACAGTTTTGTAAATTCGGAATCTAAGGTTAGATTTAGAAAAGATTTGGAGACGGTTTTGACGTATAGGAGTGTGGTAGGAGGTAATGTAGAGAGAATTTGTAACAAGATTGGAGATGGAAGATCCATCAGGGATGTTGCTTTACTTCACTCATTTCTTACAAAAAGTCTTAGCGCTGATATTTTGCTATTTATAGCAAGTGGCTCGGTGAGTTTGATCATAAAAATTATTCATATTTCAACTCTATCTTCTATATTTAAGTATAATATTCAAACAGTTTTCCGGTCAAACTTGCACAACACGCATTCAGTATTAAAGGTAAACAAACAGTTATATTGTGGCAACATGACAAGAGTAAAGCGCAAGCATATTTGAAATAAAAAGACTATTATATATTGTCTTTAATTTGACTATCGATTAAATAAAAAGAGAATGTTATCAACTTATTTGCAAGCAAAGTTCATTTATTAATTTCCAATTACCTTAAGTTTCCATCAAGAGTACGTTCAGTGGGTCTCATGTGTATACGTTCAGGTAAGGGAATGCACCAAGCTCAAAAAAAGGATCTTTAGCCCCATTTCTTGTTGTTTTTCTGAGTTCTATCGATTATTTTCAATCTCGTTTCATTCTCTTATTAATTTGATCTAAATATCATGTCTACGTCCTTTACCTTTCCAAAAAATGCCTTTGTTCTACATTATTAATGGTAGAATAAAATATATCTCGATTGAACTAATATATTCAATTTTAATATGATTTTTATTAACGAAAAAGTATGTGATTACATAATTTTTATTCTTTTTATATATATATATACTAGATTCACTGCACGTGCGTTGCACGTGTAGGCTAAGTCCTGAGATCCCTATACACGAGATATTTTATCTTTTAATGTATATTTTAGGTTTTCAACATATCAATATATATTTAATATTGCACTACGTCATACTAAGTGAATGGC
>NW_006239056.1:1376862-1381927 GCF_000226075.1 Solanum tuberosum
TGTTTCCGAATAAATTTAAAAGGGTATCCTTCATTTTAGCGGGGGGAAGGGAGTGATAGTTGTATTGTTAGAGTAAACACTTGGCTTGTAGCATATTGACATGTTGTTTTTTTTTGCATGTATTACATTCTCGTCAGAGCCTCTACAAATCAACCATGTCCCATTGCATAAGCCATTTGAGGGGTCCAATTTTCTCAGCAGCATGATGGGTGCATTTTCTTTCAAAACTAACCTAATGTATAAAATTAACAAAATTATCAATTGTTATGTATATGTAATAGGGTAATTCTTTTCTTCTCTTTCGTGCTATTAAGTATCACAATAAGATAACTGTAAAAGTTAGGATGAATTAGACAACGTCCCTATGCGGCGGAGTCCATTGGGTGTTAAGGTGTTTAGGTATAAATACAATTCATATCTTTACTGAGGTCGATTCTATGTAGTCTTGCACGCTACAACCTAGTAAATATTTGGCCGCTTCAAATAGTATAGCTCGGGCACGTTGTTCTCCACCACACACTTCAAGTCGTAAGCAATATCTGTTTAAAAAGGGGAGTCATTTAAAAGTTAAAGTTAATTTGTTTTCTAATTAGTAAATGTAGAATCGATTTTTTACTAAGTCTAACCTCATTTCATATTCTACGTCGCAATTGTTAATTCTAAGCGTTATTGTGTATTAGTACCATTGATGAGGGCGACAAATGGTCAAGATCAGCATGATTAGGCAGGAATTTGATGCATAAAAGAGGGTATCATTAAGATGTAAAGTGCGGCTAAACTAAGGTTAGAAGTAACATATATATGTAAAGTATGTGTTTAAAATAGCCAGGGGACTGTATATGATCAGGTGAACCAATAATAGGCTGTATAAGTAATGCTTCACGGGGAAGAAACAAAGTTAATTAGTGGTGTAAAGTATGTGTTTACAATTTCCAGGGGACTGTATGCAAGCATGTGAACTAATTATTATATATTTGCATTAATAAAAATATTTATCTCATAAAATTAGCTATTAAATAAATAATAAAAATTAAACTAATACAAACTTAGACTTGCGTTATTACAAGTCATATGAACTTTTCTTTGTCTAAAATACAAAAAATATTAAGAAATAGTAAATAAGTTAAACAAAAGGTCAATGTTTACATAGTAATAACTATTTTGAAGAAAACTTTCTAAGAGTCTAAATCACATAAGTAGCATTGATAAATAAAGTAATTCTTTTGTCGTGAGCGTCAAAAACAAATCGTGACAATTCTCTAAATTTTGAAAAAAGATATTCAGAAGCATATATCTACATCACAAGAGAAATTGTTAATAAAAACAAATGAATTTAGACTACATAATACATGTTAACTTCATTTATTGGAACATTACATACTAATGTATATATTAAGCAAAAAAATAATTATTATTTCATAAAAATTATACTTATTATTTTCCTCAAGTACTCGATGTTATGAAATATACCTTCTAAGATGGAACGACTTACTTCATCAGAATAGTGGTACCTCATATTCTGCTAAACTTCGAACTCACTCAACGATAATAAATCACACAAAAAATTTTAAAATGCAAGAAGAAGAAGAGGAATAGAAGATTAGAAAAAAATATGGTTGAAAAATGAGAGAAAGTCCCTCTATTTATAATCAACAAAAGATAGTATGAACAAATGTTTTTTGTTTCTTATCTGAAAAATCATGACCTTTTCGAGAAATCACAACACTTTGAAAAAAGACACAACTTTTTTGAAAAAGTCACAATTCTTTGGAAAAGTCTCAACTTATTGAAAATGTCACAACTTTTTGGAAAAGTCACAACGCACCGAAAAATCACAATCCTTTGAAAAAAATCACAACTCGTCGAAAAAGTCACAGGTCGTCGAAAAAGTCACAACCTAAGTTAGAGCTATTATATTTAAAAAACAATTTGAAATATCTTATATATGTTATGAACATATATCATTTATAATTTATTTATGAAAATAAAAACGTTCAAGACGAAGATATTTATTGAGTTTTTATGTATATGAGTGTCTCACAATTCAGACTAGAAATGTTACTGTCTCTTTCTTATAGGCCAAAATAGTAAATTTTGAAGCTTTATTCACAATAAATTTAGTGTTTGAAAGTTTGGTATTTTTTTTTAACTAAAAGACTAGAAATTTCTATAATGTTAGTTGTTTTAACTATTTTTTGTTTTGGATAAATTATTATCTATTTTCCCTCTTTAAAATGAATCGTTTTTTAAATTTTTGTGTATGATTAATAACTAAACCAAGCCCAACTGAAACCATTAACACAAACCGAGCTATTTGCTAAAGTTCCCCAATATATATTATATTTAACTTAATTTGAATAAGTTAACAATCAATTAATTTAATTTAATTTAATTTTAAATTTTAACCAATAATCGACCCAAATTAACATGGGAACACCCCTTGCCTACAGTCCTACACAGATAAACAGACAGTGAAAAACACGTTTGGATAAAGAAAAAAGAGTACATTTTCCGTTCAATCATTCGGTAATTTCCAGTAAATTTTCATGATTTCAAATGTTGGTTGATTAATCCCTCTATTACATATTAACTGAATTGTGAGAAAATATATATTGATTCAGAAAAACATTCAACAGTATAATTTATCTCCCACAAAATATTGAACTTTATTAAAGGAATACACAAATATAAAAAAAATTCAAATATCCAAAAAAAAAAAGCCCAAAAATTGAGTTAATATGGAATGGTAAGAGTATGATTTAGAGGCTCAGATCTGCAAAGAGATCAGGACGAAAGAGAGGCGACCACGCCATGGCTGCAAAATCATCAACCATCTGGTGATTTGCTAAGCCAAGATACGGATCTGATAGTCTCCATCACCGCCTCTAATTTTATGCAAAATCAACCAACATACATGCAGAGAGTAACAGAGACAAAAAAGACCAGATTATTGGCAAGTTGAGGAATATAGTAGTATATGTATATTTGCCATTTCAATGATCCAGTAATTTCCCAGAAATTAACATGAATCCAAGGGTTGTTGCTTCTTCTTTTTTGGGGAAAAATCATTGGCTAAACAAGAGAGGGGCAACCACCCTTGTTAACAAAATTCCTAAACTCTCTGTTTTGCCTCTTTTTTTTGTTTTTGTTTTCTGGGATAACTTTTTCTTTGCTGGAAAAGTTGTTTGGTTCTCAATACACACTTTTTTTAACAATAATCTAAAAGACATTCATAACCTCTGCTTCAAAGTTCTTGAGAGAAAAGGAGCTTGATACATGGCTAGATGCCAAGAAGTTCCCTTCACATACATCAAGCCTTTTCAAAGTTTTCTTCACAGGATGGTGCAAGAACAAGAAATCATCGCGCCACAAGAACAACACCTCTCCATCATCCAAAACTTTCAACAGATTAATCATTTCATAGCACAACCAATAATTGTTGCATTCAGGAGAAATGTTTATCACAATCTGTTTAACCCATGAATCAGTAACTCCGTATTCTTTCATCACCCATACCTCAAAATGAGTATCTGCATTATTATCACACACACATAAACAACGTCCAAACTTCGTAAATTTGGACAATTTTCCTTACTGTACCCTGGAGCAGCAGTTGGGAATGATTCAAACAACTCATTCTCCAAATTAAACGAACATATTAACTCATTTTGATTAGCATCAGAAACCAACCAATGAAGTTTTCCATATAGATTCACCCTGTATGCCCTGCATCCAAAACAGAACATGATATGTTCTACACTATTTCTCCAATACCCTTTCCCAATTGTGTAAACTTGAGCTTCAGACTTGTAATAACGAAAACCATTAGTATCATCATCGTGAATCTCCTCTTGGTAAATTCTTACCACTTTGTACTCAAACCTAACAGGATCGAAACCAAAGCCATAAGTAACTAAATTAGGCCATTTTCGTACCCCTTGTGGCTGAGGAATGATGATATATTCTCTGGTTGTTGGATTGAGGATGTAAATACTATCGACATCACCGAAAAAGTTATTAAAACAAACGAAACCATGAACCGATCCAACGAGGAAAAATCGATCAATAGGAAAGTAAAGTTGTAGATCAATGTCATCAATTGGATCATGATCAAAGTTATCGACTACGAATTTCAAAAACTTTAAGGTGTTGGTCCTAGGAGTTGTCCTATTAGAGTGGAATTGGTTGATGATGATGCTGGCTGGAGATGCTGAACGTGACAGTTTTGTAAATTCGGAATCTAAGGTTAGATTTAGAAAAGATTTGGAGAGGGTTTTGACATATAGGAGTGTGGTAGGAGGTAATGTAGAGAGAATTTGTAACAAGATTGGAGATGGAAGATCCATCAGGGATGTTGCTTCTTCACTCATTTCTTACAAAAGTCTTAGCGCTGATATTTTGCTATTTATAGCAAGTGGCTCGGTGAGTTTGATCATAAAAATTATTCATATTTGTTTTCTAACTTTATTTAAAAATCACTATTTGATTATGATTTTTCAACTCTAATCTTCTATATTTAACTATAATATTCAAACAGTTTTCCGGTCAAACTTGGACAACACGCATTCAGTATTAAAGGTAAACAGTTATGTTTTGGCAACATGACAAGAGTAAAGCGCAAGCATATTTGAAATTAAAAAACTATTAAATATTGTCTTTAATTTGACTATCGATTAAATAAAAAGAGAATGTTAGCAACTTATTTGCAAGCAAAGCTCATTTATTAATTTCCAATTAGCTTAAGTTTCCATCAAGAGTACGTTCAGGTAAGGGAATGCACCAAGCTCAAAAAAAGGATCTTTAGCCCCATTTCTCGTTGTTTTTCTGAGTTCATCGATTATTTTCAATCTCATTTCATTCTCTTAGTAATTTGATCTAAATATCATGTCTACGATCTTTACCTTTCCAAAAAATGCCTTTATTCTACATTAATGGTATAATAAAATATATCTCATTTGAACTAATATATACAATTTTAATATGATTTTTATTAACGAAAAAGTATATGATTACATAATTTTTATTCTTTATATATATATATATACTAGATTCACTGCACGTGCGT
>NW_006239056.1:1382027-1401312 GCF_000226075.1 Solanum tuberosum
AAGTAATTGTGCACGAATTAACAGTTTGTCCTCTTAGCTATGTCGTGTCATGAACTATATGTTCCCTTTTATTATTTGAAATTCAGTGTACCCTGTATTTGAATAACTTTATATACACAAAAGTAATGTCTTCTGTGGTAGCTGTCTGGTGTTTTTCATATCATCTCCTCTTCCACCAAACCTAAGAATTCGTCCAATATAATTTTCATTAGGAACTGTATGTTCCCTTTTGTTTTTTCCTGTTTGATTTCTTACAATTTTGGTATTAATCAAATCTCACCCAATACTTTCTTGTAGGCAGTATTTCTTGTGTATGTCCCGGTGCATCAATCTAGTTGTTCAGTCATGACCTGCACTTTTTTTGTTGGAATAGATATTCCTCTAGATAGTGCAATGTAGATTTTGCCATGCGAGAAATCATGTTGTGGTAGGTATACTCCTACATTTGACATCGTTTGACCTTTAGCTTTTTTTTATCATCATTGCAAAAACATAAACGTATTGGAAATTGTTTCCGAATAAATTTAAAAGGGTATCCTTCATTTTCGCGGGGGAAGGGGGGGGGTGATAGTTGTATTGTTGGAGTAAACACCTGGTTTGTAGCATATTGACATGTTGTTTTTTCTGTATGTATTACATTTTCGTCAGTGCCTCTACAAATCAACCATGTCCCATTGCATAAGCCATTTGAGGGGTCCAATTTTCTCAACAGCTTGATGGGTGCATTTTCTTTCAAAACTAACCTAATGTATAAAATTAACAAAATTATCAATTGTTATGTATATGTAATCGGGTAATTCTTTTCTTCTCTTTCGTGCTATGAAGTATCACAATAAGATAATTGTAAAAGTTATGATGAATTAGACAACGTACCTATGCGGCGGAGTCCATTGGGCGTTAAGGTGTTTAGGTATAAATACAATTCATATCTTTACTGAGGTCGATTCTATGTAGTCTTGCACACTACATCCTAGTAAATATTTAGCCGCTTCAAATAGTATAGCTCGGGCATGTTGTTCTCCACCACACACTTCAAGTCGTAAGCAGTATCTGTTTAAAAAGGGGAGTCATTTTAAAGTTAAAGTTAATTTGTTTTCTAATTAGTAAATGTAGAATCGATTTTTTACTAAGTCTAACCTCATTTCATATTCTACATTCTCATCGTTGCAATTGTTACACGATACAATATGTTCTATAACTTTCACTTTTTTGCTGCACTTTTTGCAAGATGAATACCACAACTCATCTTTATTGAGTATGTCTATAATTGTTGCTTTGAACTTGTACAAACAATCCTACACATCGCCAATATATCATATTTGTGATTATATTTTGGATATTAAAATGGTTATTATTTTTAGAGAGTGAAAGTGTAGGATATATAGTATGTACTTGTGAATCAGCTATCAATCAATCCATAATATATACCAACGGAACTTCTATGGCTCTTCCCATTTCCTTACTTGATGTTACCATAAAATCTTTATTTTCGGCCTTTATCATTTCACGCCTGTATTTTTGATGAGATTAGTTAATTGTATCACCCATTTTGAGTGAGATGTCCTCGGTGCAAAGGTTTTGAGAACTTAAAAATTTTAGTATGCAATAACCCATCAATGATAATAGAACAATTGTGTCCTGTTATAGGAACTTTAAAAGTAACCTGTACAATGCAAAAGTATAGTATGCACATTAATTGTGACAATCGGGTTTAGATAACATTGCAGAACATATGTGTGATTAATGTAATGTATCAGGTCTGTGAATTTTTGAAATTGTGGATTGACAAGACGCTACTCATGGAAATAATAGATATTTCAAAAGTGCCTAGCGTGACAAGAGCTTGTTTCAACTTTGAAACAACAACTATACTCAGTTTATTATAAAAACACAAAGTAGTCTGTCAAATACTTTTATAGATTGAGATTCTAACGTCACATAAGTCCAGTATAGGTTTATCATCTTTCATCTTTTCTAGAAAAGCACCGTCATTTTTTGCAAAATCTTCTCATAGAGTAACAGTTGTATTCTCCATGCTGGGGCGAAATGTGAATACTTCACCATATCTCTATAGTGGTGGTATTTTACGCATCTTTAAAACATACTGCTCATTTGTAACAACTATCTCCCGTCTCTTGCTATATTTTTTTCAATGAGAGGATTCATTAAAACTAAAACGCAAATCAAATCTTAGAATAGGTAATGTAAATTAGTGATAGCGATTGCGTAATGGAGCATGAAATTAAATAACAATTTTTTTGGATGAATAGTTACCTAGAATAGCACCATTAGGTAATTTATCGACATAATCCAATGATACAAAACCAACAGAGAATCTGTGTGTTGAAACCTCAATGTCAGTCGCCTTTATGATTGTGTTATCTGTAAATGTCAATTCAACTTCTTTATGTACGAAATAGTAGTTGGGGTTGACGCGTACTAAGCGTCTTTTAGCAATGTAGTAACTCTTATTTGGTCTCAAGGAGTCCTTCCATGTTTCGATATGCTTATTAAATAGTGTTGCTTGGATTTTTGTACCTAGTATTGTGCAAAGGGGTGGGAGTATAAGTACAATAAACATGAACGATAAAATAATAAGGTAAGTAAATATGTAAATGTTAGTACCTCTTCATTAACTAATATTATTGTTCTGAAAGTCCCTTTATGCCTTGAATTCTTGTAAGGTATTATTGAACCCCTTCAAATCACTAAGACTCTCATCACCGAATTAACGGACTGTTTTTGTAACTTGTTTATCGGTACATTCCATTTTGCTAGTTCAATTTCAGTCGTCATGTGGGCTGGAGCTTGATGACTACCATTGGGCGGCAATGTTAATTCTAGGCGTTATTGTGTATTAGTACCATTGATGAGGGCGACAAATTGTCGAAATCAACATGATTAGGCAGGGATTTGATGCATAAAAGAGGGTATCATTAAGATGTAAAGTGCGGCTAAACTAAGGTTAGAAGTAACATATATATGTAAAGTATGTGTTTGAAATTGCCAGGGTACTGTATATGAGCAGGTGAACCAATAATAGGCTGTATAAGTAATGCTTCACGTTGAGAAACAAAGTTGATTAGTGGTGTAAAATATGTGTTTACAATTTCCAGGGGACTGTATGCAAGCAGGTGAACTAATAAATATATATTTGCATTAATAAAAATATTTATCTCATAAAATTAGCTATTAAATAAATAATAAAAATTAAACTAATACAAACTTAGACTGACGTTATTACAAGACATATGAACTTTTCTTTGTCTAAAATACTGAAATATTTAAGAAATAGTAAATAAGTTAAACAAAAGGGCAATGTTTACATAGTCTAACTATTTTGAAGAAAACTTTCTAAGAGTCTAAATCACATAAGTATCATTGATAAATAAAGTCATTCTTTTGTCTTGAGCATTAAAACAAATCGTGACAATTTTCTAAATTTTGGAAAAAGATATTCAGAAGCATATATCTACATCACAAGAGAAATTGTTAACAAAAACAAATGAATTTAGACTATATCATGTAACTTCATATATTGAAACTGAACGTGACAGTTTTTGTAAATTTCGGAATCTAAGGTTAGATTTAGAAAAGATTTGGAGACGCTTTTGACGTATAAGAGTGTGGTAGGAGGTAATTTAGATAGAATTTGTAACAAGATTGGAGATGGAAGATCCATCAGGGATGTTGCTTCTTCACTCATTTCTTACAAATCTTAGCACTAATGTTTTGCTTTTTAAAGCGTTTATTATAGCAAAGTGGCTTGGTGATTAAATTGTTGTATTTAAGTATATTCAAACATAAGACCATTATTCAATAGTATGTTTTTTTAATCAATTCTACAATTGTCGAGTTGGTCAATACTTGTGAAAGAATTTTCCGGTCAAACTTGTACAAGCGCAAGCATATTTGAAATAAAGAGACTATTAAATTGTCAATGTATTAGCAACTTAATTACAAGCAAAACTCATTCATTAATGGATGTTGAATTGACTTAAAATTTGATCAAACATATTTTTAAGTCAATTTTTAATTTTTGAAAGTGTTTAACCAAATATTAAAAAAAAAATTAAAATAAGTTATAACTAAAAGACTTGAAAGTTCTATAAAGTTGGTTGTTTTCAACTATTTTCCGTTTTTAATAAATTATTGGTATCTTACCTCTTTTAAATGAATCATTTTTTAATTTCTTGTGTATGATTAATAACTGAACCAAACCCAACTAAAACCATTAACACAAACCAATAAACATATAAATTTAACAACTAATTTAATTTTTAATTTTAACCAATAATCGACCCAAATTAATCTGGGAACACCCCTGCCTAGTACCTACAGTCCTAATTCTAAACAGAGAAACAGACATAGGAAAACAAAGTTTTGGATGATTTAGAGGCTCAGATCTGCAAAGAGATCGGTCGAAAGAGAGGCGACCACGCCATGGCTGCAAAATCACCAGTTCTCAGGTGATTTGCCTAGCCAAGATACGGATCGGATAGTCTCCATCACCGATCCAGTTAGCCCAGAATTCAAAGAAATCATCATCACCGCCTCTATTTTTATGCAAAATCAACCAACATACATGCAGAGAGTAACAGAGACAAAAAAAGACCAGATTATTGGCAAGTTGAGGGAATATAGTAGTATATGTATATTTGCCATTTCAATGATCCAGTAATTTCCCAGAAATTAACATGAATCCAAGGGTTGTTGCTTCTTCTTTTTTTGGGAAAAAAGAAATCATTGGCTAAACAAGAGAGGGGCAACCACCCTTGTTAACAAAATTCCTAAACTCTCTGTTTTGCCTCAATTTTTTTGTTTTCTGGGCTAACTTTTTCTTTGCTGGAAAAGTTGTTTGGTTCTCAACCAAATAACTTTCCACTTTTTCACTGTGAGTTTTCCTTGTTATATGCACAAAAACTGTTCCATGGAAGAATCTAGATGGGTTATGTGGCAATATTTGAGATAAAATATCTGTATTTGTATCAAATTTCAAGTTATTTGTCTGACTCAGTCAACAGCATGAGAACTTGTCCCCCATTATTAATTCTAGTGATTTTTGAGGGAGTCTGAAATTTAAATTAGCCACAAAAAGATAAAAGTGATCAAAACAAGTTATTATTTTAGTAAGTAATTAAAATAGGCATAGTGGAAGAAAAAAATTTTGTTTTATGCAATATTCAAAATGTTTTTCGTTAGTCTCATAATATGTATATTTTAATATATAATAAAATTATTTTTAACACTTTGTAAAGTGAAAGTTTTTCTTACACTCTATTAAGTGGAAGAAAAAAAATCTGTTTTACAAAGAGAAATATTTTTCAGGTATTCTTATAGGAGAACGTTGTTGACTAGTCTTAGGCTCCTTCCTAACATAAATTTAAGTATGGTTAACTTGATTTGATCTATGTAGTCAATTTGAACCCTCAAAAAGTCGGTTAACAATTCGTCATTATAGATAATTCACTCTCCAAAATTTACTTGTCCTTGTGATAAAAATGAAGTGGTGTATTTTTCGACATAATCAAATTATAATCAATACTATTTATACTCATTCTTTTATAAATTGATGAAAGAAATTTATGATATCGGACATTAATTTAATATTTTGCATCTATTTGGGATGACACTTATAATAAACGGTATTTCCGTCATGTATAATTTCGTCATCCCAATAAATCGAAATCCTAACTTTTAATTCAAAAGACATCTTCTTGTGATTGAAATGAAGAAAAATAGCAATGTTTGAACGTCCTTAAATAGAGCTTGGAGGAGTTTTCAAAATAAAAAAATAAAAATACATAATGTAATAATTTTTTTCGTTTTTATGATATGTCAAATCAATATAATTGTATGACAAACACTGCAAAAGTTTCATAAAAGAGATACAATTTAATGCAAAACGTGAAAAATATTCCTCTTTATAAAACATAATTTTTTCTTCCCCTTTATAAAGTGTAAGAAAAACTTCCACTTTACAAAGTGTAAAAAATAGTTTTGTTATATATTAAAATATACACGTTATGAGACTAACGGAAAACATTTGAAATATTGCATAAAACGAATTTTTTTCTTCCACTAAGCCTATTTTAGTTACTTACTAGAATAGTGACTTATTTTGGTCACTTTTATTTTTGTGTGGCTTATTTAGGTTCCGGTAAGTGGTGTTAAGAAGTACAACATCGAAAAAAGGGATGAAAAATTGATCTCGTTATATGGATTTAGACAAAATTTCTTCTTATGAGTTAGCATTTGAATTTGAGTTGCTCAAAATATATATTTACTTGGTATCAGGGACCGTCAAAATAATTTCAATTTATTGTTGAACCCCATATTATAATCTCAAGAGTTTTGAAAAGTGACTTTGAGATTAAGTTATACCCAAAATCCATCTTCACAACTGGCACCAATGGGCTCTTCGATTTAGTGCAGTCATATAAATGAACCTAATTATTAACACATAATTTTTAGGATTAAGTTAATCCCAAGATTCATGAGCTAATTTTGGGATTGAGTTACTCACTCCATCTTCTCAAAGTGGCACCAATAGGCACTTCGGTTCAGTTTTTTTCTGAAAACTCAGTGATATATTTGGGAATTTTTGTAATTTAAAATAATAAGAGTACCAAATTGACACATCTGTCTTTGACTATGGATCAAATAAGGAGAGAATATTAACAACTTACAAGCAAAACTCATTCATTACATTACCTTTTCACTATCGATCAAAATATTTTCCTTTGATTGCATTGCAGTATTTCTCTCTCAGCCTTACTTTGTTATTTTCTGAAAATTCCAACTCTTTTTTTCAATGTTGCTCGAATTGTCCACGCACTCGATGTTCAGTATAGACATTTTGAATGCATATATTCTTGTTTATTGCAGTTGTTACTACCAGATTTTTTTTGCTTTTGGCATGTCTAGTAGTACAATATATGTATGTATCTAAAAGACTTTCACAACCTCTGCTTCAAAATTCTTGAGAGAGAAAGAGCTTGATACATAGACAGATGCCACAAAGTTCCCATCACAGAAATCAAGCCTTTTCAGAGTTTTCTTCACAGGATGGTGCAAGAACAAGAAATCATCGCGCCACAAGAACAACACCTCTCCATCCTCAAAAACTTTCAACAGATTAATCATTTCATAGCACAACCAATAATTGTTGCATTCAGGAGAAATGTTTATCACAATCTGTTTAACCCATGAATCAGTAACTCCGTATTCTTTCATCACCCGTACCTCAAACTGAGTATCTACATTATTATCACACACACATAAACAACGTCCAAAAGCTCCCAAACTTCGTAAATTTGGGCAATTTTCCTTAGTGTACCCTGGAGCAGTTGAGAATGTTTCAAACAACTCATTCTCCAAATTAAACGAACATACTAACTCATTTCGATTAGCATCAGAAACCAACCAATGAAGTTTTCCATATAGTTTCACCCCCTCTACCCAACATCCAAACCAGAACATGACATGCCCTGCACAACTTCTCCAATACCCTTTCCCAATTATGTAAACTTGAGCTTCAGACTTGTAATAACGAAAATCATCATCGCGAATTTCCTCTTGGTAAATTCTAACCACTTTGTACTCGAACCTAACAGGATCAAAACCGAAGCCATACCTGACTATATTAGGCCACTTTCTTACTCGTTGTGGCTCAGGAAGGATGATATATTCTCTTGTTGTTGGATTGAGGATGTAGATACTATCAACATCACCGAAAAAGTAATTAAAACAAACAAAACCATGAACCGATCCAACGAGGAAAAATTGATCAACAGGAAAGTAAAGTTGTAGATCAAGGTCACCAATTGGATCATGATCAAAGTTATCGACTACGAATTTCAAGAACTTTAAGGTGTTGGTCCTATTAGAGTTGTATTGGTGGATGATGATGCTGGCTGGAGATGCTGAACGTGACAGTTTTAAAAATTCAGAATCTAAGGTTAGATTTAGAAAAGATTTGGAGATGCTTTTGACGTATAATAGTGAGGTAGGAGGTAATGTAGAGAGAATTTGTAACAAGATTGGAGATGGAAGATCCATCAGGGATGTTGCTTCATCACTCATTTCTTACAACTCTTAGCTACTGATATTTTTCTCAAGAAACTATATCTCATCAAATTTCAGTATGTTTTTCAAGTTGCGTAATTCTACAGAATACTTATAATTGTTGAGTTTGTCAACACGTATGGAAGAATTAACCACATAAATCTTATCTCTGTATTGGTCAATTTTTCTTTTAATTAGTATGAAGGGTATATATGCTCTAATTTTTGGAGGGCATCAATGTCCCAAAAGCATGTTACATACCATTTATAATAGTTCGGGGGTATATTTGTTCTTTTTCCCTAGTGTTAACATAGGAATTTGACACATAGTTTGAGTAAGAATTGTTAAGCGAGTGTTGAACTAGTTTAAGGCATACCATTGGACACTTAAAACATAAATCTCACATAACTAAATCCCACATGCGAACCTCTAGACATTTTATCAGTGTCCCGCCCGGGGTGACAAGTCCTAAAACTGTTTTTTTAAAACACTGCTTTGTACACAAAATTAGATGTGAATTAACCTTTTGACATTGTATATTAAAAGTTAATTATGAAAGGGGGATTTGAAGTCAGTTCCAAGTCTCACTTCAGTGGGGGAAAGGATCGCTAACAAAGCATCACAGGATCCTTTCCTCATATTCCTTTGTAGGAAAATATTTTTTTTTTAATAATAATAGAATTTTGCAGAAAATATGTGTTTTACGTTTTTATTTCCTATTAGGAAAATTATTGCATTAATGTCATCCAGATTGGTTCATAGGATAAAGTGAAATTAAAAATTAAGTTTGAGATAAAATTTATACTTTGTACAGTTAGAGGTATAAATTAATTCGGAATTATACCTTCAACCAAACACAATATAAATTTGTCCCAAACTTAATTATGAATATCATATCTTATCTCATCTAACTTGGTATTATTATTTTATCTCATCTCTCAAATGTCATAAATTAATGCAGGAATTATAATTCCAAGAATACAATCCTAACTCCTAAGGTAATTAATTCTGCAAACCAAATGACACCTAAGTTCCCATTTAAGCAAAATCAGCACATAAAATTATTGAAAATGAAAGCCTACCAAAATATGAGCTAGTTTAATGTTGAGACTGGGACCCCTGCCTCTAAAATATCACAAGCTACTGATAATAGTCAATTAGTGGTGGCCCTAAGTTGACATTACAATTCTACAAGCAAATTATTTTATAGCCATGTTTCTAGTTCACATCAACCCCCTGACCAAATCATCCCCAACCCGAAAATCGATAAATCGAACTAATAATACATAAAATCGAACCAGACTGATGCACACCCCTAGCTTCATTATCAAAAGAAATGGGACAAGCACCACAAACAGGACAGGACAGAGTCGTCGAATTCTGGTGAATAATAGGATATGGAAAATAAGTGAGTGGTATTTTCTAATATGAAACATATCAATATATATGCAAACCCTATCTATTATACAATATGAATTGTAAGACACAAGTCAAACAATGATCTTTGAGATACTAAACCTCCCATCAGTTCTTGTAGGGAATCTAAAGTGTATGGTTTAGACTCACTTAATTTCGGAGTGTAGAAGTGATGATGATTGCCTATCGACATTCTTTGCAGAAGCTGAAGACTGGAATCCTGCCGTTTGGAATGATGATGATGAAGAGGGAGCTGGGGCCGAGGCTGCAAAGGTGGAGAGACCGCTTGTGCTACTGGTGTTTAAGCTGGTTCCAGCAAAGGACCCTTCAGTAGCCTTAGGTGCTGGTGGCCGATCAATCTCAAAAACGCCTTCTAACATCTGAACCACCTTGCCCATCGTTGGCCTTTGAGATGGTTGCTCTTGAATGCACCAGAAGCTCACCTGAATTGCTCGCATAACTTGTTCCATATCCATCTCCTGATTGGAAAGCTTTTTGTCCATAATGGCCTCCATATTACCCCTTTCAAATTCTTCATATGCCCACAAAGAGCACTTCTTCTGGTTAGTCTCCTCAGAGACTTCGAAGTTCCTTTTACCACTCACTATTTCCAGTAATACCATACCATAACTGTACACATCAGATTTGGAAGTTATAGGAAGATTGGCCAGCCACTCGGGAGCCAAGTATCCTCTAGTACCCCTCACATGACTTGTCAAGGTTCTATGTCTGTGGTCCTTCGGGTTAATGAGCTTGGCGAGGCCAAAATCTGATACTTTGGCAACGTAGTTCTCATCCAATAGTATGTTCTCAGGCTTTATGTCACAATGAACTATACAATCTCGGCATTCCTCGTGAAGGTATGTGATACCTCTTGCCGTCCCCAAAGCAATATTATACCGTTGCTCCCAGTTCAAAAGCCTTCCCGATGAATGATCTTCTGAAAAGAGGAACTTATCAAGAGAACCATTTTTCATGAACTCATAGACCAGTAGCCTGTGGCGCCCTTCAGAACAAAACCCAATTAATCTCACCAAATTCAAATGGTGTGTGCTACTAATAGTAGCAACCTCCATTCTGAACTGCTTCTCTCCTTGCTCAATTCCTTCCAGCTGCTTTACTGCAGCAACAGCCCTATTAGCCAGAACTGCCCGATAAACAGCCCCAAATCCTCCTGCACCAAGCTTCTCCTTAAACCCCTTGGTTGCCCGCTGAAGCTGATTGAATGTGAACTGCACAGGGGCACCAGAGGCATATTCAAGAAGTGCATATTGAGATGACAGTGATGCAAATTTAGAACTGTTCCTAAAGCACCAACACCACAAACCACCCTCCAACAGGATCAAACCCAAAACACTAGCCACAACCACAACTGCGACAACCCAGCCAGGAACCCTCCCTCCATTCTTCTCCTGAACAGTGTCTGAAACTGCAGTAGGATTAGGCATTGCAGGCCCACATATCTTAAGAAATGAAGTGCTAGGAAGGGTCGGCGCCTGATAGCCACTAACAAAATTTGGCTGTTTAATATAACACATCCCCGTGCCATCTGCTAAAGAAGTCGAAGCAACACAAGCACCATTAACAAGACAGTTAAACCTACATGCTGAAATACCAGCAGAAAAAATCTGCTCAGATAATTCCGGAGGATAAGTCAAGAACTTAGCATTATCCAATTGCAACATAGTTGCATTGGAAGGACAATTACTAAGTTCAACTATCCTCCTACACCCTTTTCGACTATCATTCGGATCAGTAAGCTCAAAATTCTGCGAAGGACATCCACAAGTTGGATCAGTTTCATTATAACTACAAACCCCGAAATTCCCACAATAACCAAAAACCTGACACTGATCAGTTAAAGCAGCCCATCTCACATTTTGAGTCCCACTACCCTGTGTAGAACTATAAATCCTAAGATTTCCATCATTATCCAGCTTGAAAAACCTTAAAATGTTCCCTTCATCAGCATAATCACTACTATAAACAACATTCACAGGGTTCAAAAGACTAGGATCAGAAAGTGAAAGAATCCCAATAGGCTGCATTCCCAAACTAGGCGAAGACAAGTTAACATTTACAGAAGAATTCAACCCAGAATTATAATACACTATAGAACCATTCCACAAAAGTGACAAGTTCCCATTATTCATAAGGCTAAAAGAATACAACCCAGATCTCAAAACATGATTATTAGTGAAATTCTGTCCAGGAACAATAGTATCAGTTGGGTTATCAAAAGTAGACCAAATGTTCGATACCGTACCGTTTTTGAGACGAAAATTTCCATTATCATCAAGAGAAGCTGAAGAAACACCACGATTTACAGTTCCTGAACTCCAAACAACAGAACCAGAAGACCCACTTATGAGCTGAAGGTCACCGTTAGAGAGGAACCGTAGTTCACCAGAGATATCAACTGCTCCACCGTTAACGGTATCGGCGCCGGCTTTCCATATGGGTATATTGTTGTAAGAAATAGCAGCAAAATAGGAACTCTGGTTTGTGGGGTCGAGCTGTAGGAAGGAAAGAGAGAAGGTGTTGTTTGGAGATGACCATTTGGAGTTTGGGTTGGAAGCTGAAAGGGTAGAATTAGGAAGAATATCTGCAGCTTCTATGGTGATGATAAGAATGGTGAAAAGTATGAATAGTAGTCTCATTTTTGGAGGAAATGGGTGAAGAAGAATGAGGTATTTGGTGTGGATTTATGAGTTGTGTGCCATTGTTGTGGAGGTGGAGAAAACAGGGGAAGGTGGGAAGAAGAAGTGTCGACTTTGACTTTACTTTTCTACTTTGGCCTCCTTCTGAGTTGAATTTTCATTTTTGGCCAAGAATTGGGCGTTTTGGTTTATTAATTTGAATTGAAAGAAAATATCAAAATAATAAGTAACGTGTTGTGATTTATTAATTCTAGAATAAAATAAAATATTTCGATATAAAATCATTATTCTTCTTGATAAGAGAGACTTTCTTGACATCCTTAGGGGTATTCCTGTCATTTCTCCTAAGGCTTTCTTTGGACACTCAAAAGGGTATTCTTGTCATTTTACCTTGTGGATATTCAAAAGAGCAAGCTGGTAATCTCCCCTTTTCCCCTCTTTCTTGCGTTGCCACCTGTTTCGTACTTCCATCTGCAACCACATATGTTTTGTATCTTCCTTCTTCTGCATTGGTTGTTCTGGAAAGTTTCTCCTAATTTTCTTGAAAAAACAACAGATTCATTTGGTGGTGAAATCAACTCTTCAGAAATTCCCTCCTACGAACGAAAAAAAGGTATACCTTCTGTCTTTGGTTTGTTCATTTCATGTGTTTAGTGGCGGAGACAGGAATTCTATCCAGGGATTCAAATAAAAAAAATGTTGTTGCCTGGAATCGAACTTGTGACCCAAAGCTCACATATAGGCGAAATCCTGAACCCCATAAACCATTGAGCTACTCCTTTGATATATATGCTCAGGGGGTTCTACACGTACACAAAAAAATTGATCTTATATATTTAGTGTAATTTTTTTTTCGACCCCCTGGACACACTCTACATCCGCCACTGCATGTGTTAGGTTTTTCCCTTTCAGCCGAAACTTTTTCCAGTCGAATTTAGAGAGCCCTTACTGACTTGCGTCTTTCCATCTTTGTTTCATCGATTTATGTCTTGTTAAATGTTGTATTTGTTAGCTTAAGTTGTTGCCTTCTGCTTAAATTTAATATTATTTTGAATTGGAAGAAATCGATAGATTTCCAGCTGAGAGTAGCTTGGTGACAAGCTCCCTGCTCCTCACATATTATCTGTTCCTACTTTAGTGATAAAACTTCATTTTGCTATTTATATTTTAGTAATTCTGTTTCAATTTATATGTCTTACTTTTATTTTTAATATGTTAGATATTTAAATTACGAAAAAGACTATTATATAAAATTATAACAATTAACAACTTAGAATATTTCAAAAATATATCAACAAAATTATTTACTATATAAATTTTATAATGTATAAATTGAGACATATGTGGTAACATGTTATTTAAAAAGTACGTAAAAATAAAGTATTGTAAATTACAATAATTAACAACTTAAACTATTTAAAAATAAGAAGATAGCCACATAAATTGAGACAAATAAAGTAACATACATTGGGCGTTAAGGATCAGTAAGTGAATTCTCTGATTTGTCCTTCTACTTCAATTTCTTCTATTTATATTTAACACATTTTTTTGTTCAATGTATGTCTTACTTTCCTTTTAAGTATGTTATATATATTTAAAAATTACAAAAAAATAATATTATAAATCACAATCATTAACAACATAAAATATTTAAAAAACATATTGAAATTTTGATTGACTCTCAAAATTTCACACGTGCTCACATAAATTGGGACAGAGAGTAATATATATATATTATTTGAAATTTACAAAAGACATGTTTTACACTTAATACAAAGTAAATTTATTTTTATACATTATTATATATTTTATATTTATACAAAATAAATACATTACTTACATAGATGTGTAAACAATTTATTATAATAATATATAAAAATGCATAAATATTGTTATAAAAAAAATAGACATAACTCATAAGGGCGTAAACCTGAAAATGCGATTATATATGTAGTTTTTATTTTTGAAATTTTTTCAAAATATAGATTTTAATGATAAAAGTGTCTATTATAACAAAAAAATATATAAACACATAAATTTATTAATTAAATATATGACATTAATTTATCTCAACCAATAAACAAGTTGAGTTTTATACAAAAGTAGTCTTATTATCATGATGAATTATTTAAGAACGCAATAAATTTATATAATCAACCTCAAATAATTCAAAGTTTGAAAACTAAAACCTCATGAAAATGGGAGTAAATGAGAAAGTCAAGTGACTGATTTGTTCAAACAAAGACAATGTCAAATCTAAACACCAAGTTTGGCTTTTCCCAACTAAAAATACAAGTCTTGCTCCTTGACGACCACATAAGTATATTTTTGGAATTTAATTACTTTAAATAAATAGATCAAAAATTACGTTTAGTATATAACTGAATTTGTGAGACAATAAACACCTATTAAGAAAAACATTTAAGGATATCATGTTAGAGGGGTTCAATCTTCATGTTCGAGGACATCAAATTTGACTTTCTCATTATTATATTCTAATTTCAATTAGCTTTGTCATTTTCTTGTACATCCAATTCAGTGGCGGAGTCAAAAATTTCAAGAAGAGTGTTCAAGTGCTAAAGTGAGTCTGCTCTTCCTAAAAAGTGAAAAAAAAGAGTTATTACTAGTGAGATTCGAACACTCTTTCAAGAGTGTCTGAAACCACTAGGCTACATCATATTGTTGTGTCAAGGGAGTCCAAAATATGCTATTTAACCACTTTGTTTATTATTTTACTTGTATATACGGTATAATTTTCCGACAAGTGATGTCCAACACCCTGACATAAGGGTAACTACAATTCCAGATTGATCAAGACTCTAATTATTTTTCATTTACTTCGATCGATTCAATCTGTCTGTCCTTTAAACCTAGCATACAAATTCAACTATACCTTTTGTTTTTAATTAGAATAACAATAGCTACAAGCATAATCACCACTCAACAGTCCATGAAATAATATAAAATAACTAATTACAAAAGAAGAAAATGATTCTTGTATTTTATTCTATTGATCTCCCACATCTTAACATAAAGAAGATCTCTTGTGAAATGTGGCATATAATTAAACTAAAAATATTATTACCACCAAAATTTTAAAATCTCATCCTAGGCTTCAAAAAGTTCTTACATATTGCAACTATCTTAATTCTAAAATCCATATTAATTATATTACCCTTCTATGAGTTTTTTAACATTTGTTGGATAAACTTCACTATTAAGCTCAGAATTAAAGGCCTTATTAGCAAGCACAACATTCACAGCTTCTGTGGGATGCAACCCATCAAACCACACAAATTTGTTCCTATTTGAACAAGCTTGTCCTCCATTTTTGCACAAAGTTGAATTCCCACCTTCCTTTATTGTTAGTACTTCACCACAAGGATCTCTCACATTATCAATACCTGTGTTTAAATTGCAAATTCAAGAAAAGTAAGTCACGTAAATTGAAACAAAAACAAGTATAACATAGTCGTGCATGCTAAGAAAATATAGGACCAGTCTAACCTATTAATAGTTGATAGATTCATCTTTCATTCACTAGCGACAGATCAATTTTGTAGCTAAATAACAAAATATATCATAAAAAAAAATTGTTAACTACACAAACTATTTATTTAACAACGAAGTTGATATCTAATTCCAATTTTTTTCATAGCAACCAATTTCTCTCTAGGTTAAAAATCAAATGACTTTCTCAAACTAGTACTGCAGATCGACATCAGGGGTGTATGACGTTTTCCGTTGAGTACAGTACACAATTCAGACTTGAAGTTTGTTTACGTACACAAGTATGAGAAAGACAATTCTAAAGAATGAAACTAAGAAAAACTTATTTAGATATCATTCGTTAATATAACATCAACATAACAATAATATTATAAAGCAATATAGACATTTATTCCATCCATCCATCTATCCAGAAGAAAGTAAAAAAGACATATCAAATTGAGAAGGAGTTCTTATGATATTCCTAATAATGTTGAAGACATCAACATAGACAAACTTAGAATCAGGCATTTTTTGCATCATGTAATCCAACAAGCTCCTTAAATTGGTATTGTAGAGACCTAAAGGTACATTTATTGTTTGAACGCAATCATGTGGCGTTGAAATTGGGAGTCTAGCTCGTACCATTGGACTGCAACCATTTGGATATAATGACATTACCACAAATTTCCGTCCACCCAAGTCGTACAACTTCTGTAAAATCAAATCGTATGATTTAATTAACGAAAATATTGTAATGACGAAAGAGGCATAGCCAACAAAAGGTGTGACGTAGTCAGGTACCTGGAGTTGTTGAGAGAGTCCAGTGATCAATTTAGAAATGAAGCCTGGAAGAGTAGAATTATTGAATGGGAATTTCAAGAAGTAGTTTAGTGAAAAGTCATTTCCACCAGTTCCAACTATAAATAAGTAATTGCTTAGTGCTTCATTGCTTTTGCATCCAAGTTGCTTTTCCAAATCAGGTATTGTTACACTCTCTAAGTTTCTGATTTGTTCATTCATGCCTATCACTTCTCCCTAACAATTTAATAATTTATTTATAAGAATCAAACATCAATATATATTCCTCGTTTTTCGAGAGTCAGACAGTTTAAGTTTGATTAGAAATTTGTAAACTACGTAAAAAGTACTATATAAGTTACATATGAAAAATTTACGATCAAAGATAGACTTGTTTGAATTTCAAAATCTGAAAGGTGTCACATAAATTGAGACAGAAGAGTAACATATAATATATATATCATGTGGTTAAAAATATGATCTACAAAATCACAAGCCTACTACATACATCGTAGATTGATCTACTTTTAACAATTGAGATTTGATATTGCGATCTAAAATAACTTTTGAACTCCCTTTATTATTATATTGTACTAAAAAGTTCCCAAGGAGTTTCATTAATTAACATATAACCAAAATAGTTCATTTTTGTATAAAATTTCAGCAAAAATGTCCCTTTGTTGAAGAATCTATTTGGCTAATGCTTAAAAATTACTAGTACTAAATATTTGTGGTTAAATATGATGACATTGTTAATCAATATTTCACCTAGAAAATACCTCTTTTGTTCTTTTTTAGCTGTCATAATTTTCTTTTTAACAGTCAAACGATATGAATTTTGACTAACATTAAGCGTAACATGACAACTAAAAAAGAACGGAAAAAGTAGATAATACCATGTAACTTTATGACAAGTAAAGAAATAAAGAGAGAGAAATGAATTAAAGAACTCACAGAAACAACACCAGTGTCATCAAGAATACCAGAACCACCAGAAGCAAAATCAATACCTTGAAGAATGGCATTCCCTTTAGTTGTAGGATCTTTAAATGTTGGAATTGGACCAAGTTTTACATGTTCACCAAGTAGATCAATAACATTTTTACCATTTGTAAATCTTCCTGTTGGACCTTTTACCTAATCTACTCCATATGGCAAATAATTTGCCTTTGCTTTACATTTTTCAATAAAATTGTTGTTCCCATTATCAACTAATGAGCTACCAAATATAAGCATTCCTTTTATTTTTGTGCTTTGATCATTAAATTTGCATTGACAATTGCATAGAGATAAAAATGACAAGAATAAACTTAGGATGATGAGAGTTTTTGCCTTTGGAGACATCATGTTTTTTTTGTTGCTATATATTTTTTATTTGTTTCTTTCCTTTTGTGTGTGTTCCTTTTAATAAGAAGATTAAAAAAAAATTGAGTAATGGATGGGAATAAAATACTACAATGCGAAGTTAGCATTGAGTAGTAACTAATTTTGAAAGTGTTGACTCCTCTTTTTTCGATTCTTAATTACTTTTCATGTTTTGTTTTGACACGTGTGACTAAAAGATAAATTTCATTAAATTGTTCTTATTTATTCCTTGATTTCAACTATAACAACATTTTCTTCTTTTATTTGATTTTTTAAATAGAAATTTTTTTTAGTAGTACGTATATTAATTTGTAAGTTTTAACATTTATAGTGAAGCAAAAATCTTAATAGCTATCAATCACCTTCTCTTTTCTTTTGAATTTTTTGTATTAAGTTAAAGATAAGATTTTATGGCCTTCATTGCCTATCTTGAATTATTGTTGACAACATTTCTCAATGCTATACTCAGGTGCTATCCAAAATCAATTTCATCAGTGTCAAATATTTAGTGTATTTGTACAGAGATACATGTATCTAATATAAAAAATACATGTATTTAATATCAAAATATACATTGAGACATTCATTAGTGTATCCGTGCATATATACATGTATCAGATATCCAAATAAGCACGAGAGAGAGAAAGGGAAGGAGAGGGAGAGTGAGAGAAAGAGATTATGTAATTATTTTTAAGTATAGAAGAATTTAGTAGATATGGTACAAATATTTGTCTAATTAGGTAACGTTCTCAAAATTAAATCAGCTCGTTGAGGAAGATGAACTGCTGCAATGAATAAATATTGTATAAAATAGCGTATATGGATGTATATACATCTCTAATACATAATTATACATAATATATATACACAATTATACAATATTGATACATTACATGTACATATGACCATTTTATTGAGTGAAAAAATTGTTACATAGTATACAGTTCCTTAACAAGCCCTATTTAATATTAGGGAAAGCATGATCAACTTTTTCTCAGTTTCAGTATGCCTTCTTCAATGTAAATAGTTTTTCCAATGATCTAGTAAAACAACCAAACATGGGGAGACCTTACAAAATGAAATAAAGCTAAGCACAAGGAAGATTTGCAACTTAAAGTCCAGCTACTCATAAATCATAGAATCATATACTAACTAAGGGTATGTTTGGTATGAAGGAAAATGTTTTCCTGGAAAACAAGTAAATTTTTGACTTATTTTCTCATGTTTGGTTGGTGAGGAGAAAATATTTTCCGGAAAAGATTTTTAGTGTTTGGTTTATGAATGAAAAATATTTTTGAGAAATATCTTTTATTTTTACTAGAGTAGAAAATAATTTTTGAAATTGAAAATATTTTTTGAAAACAAAACTTAAATTTTTTTTTGGGGTGGGGATGATAGGGGGTGGGTGAAGGGGGTCGAGGGTAGGGGTGAAAAATTGAAATTTTAAAGTTGAAAATATTTTTTAAAAACAAACTTAAATTTTTTTT
>NW_006239056.1:1401859-1460825 GCF_000226075.1 Solanum tuberosum
AGAGAGTTTTGGAAAATGTTTTCCTTAAGTTTTGAAGGGAAGTCATTTTCCTTACATTTGAGGAAAATGAGTTGATTTGAAAAACATTTTCCAAAATATTTAATCCAACCAAACATGAGAAAATTGGAAAACATTTTCCGAAAAATGTTTTCCTTCATACTAAACACACCCTAAACCAGCATTTATTTTCTAAATGCAAAATCCAAATGTATATCAGTAGTGACCTGTATATTAAGAAGGACAAGAGAAAAGATTCAAAATTGTAACCATGAGATACTGGTCATACCTTGCCAATCTCACTGAGTCTGAAACATCCATGCCACCTTTCATCAAGTCTCCGTTAAAGATATATCTTGCCTGCTTAACATCAATTCAGAAAATGTGGCTTCCACAGTGGACACTGGACATATCGAACACCAGTTGAGGGAGAAAAGAATAAGTTGCTACACCGCAAAGAAAGAGCCTCCTTAATGACATGGAAAAAAAATTGGATGTATGCAAAGGGTAGTACCGAAAAGTAAAGAACCAACAAAAAGATATGCAAAAAGGCCACCCACTCTTCTATACAACAAGGAACTACATGAGTGCACCAAAAGCAGATCAGGAATAGAGAATACTACTCAACTGAGTAAACTCACCTCTACCCCTTCAAAGATCTCCTATTTCTTCCTCTCCAAACAACTCACATTAACGTGAATGAAGCGACATTCCATACCCTGCGTTTTCTCCTCCTTTTTGGCATCTTCCAAAGCTTAAAGAAGACACTTCTTCCTACAAGGTTTAAAGTTCCTTAACGTAGAACATCCACCCCTCCCCCCACAGTTAACACTGTCCAGACAGAAACGTAAGAAACCATAACTGCAGAAGGACCCCCATTTGATCCATGACTTGATTTTGGATACATCACTCAAAAACTATTTTCCTGTTTTTATTTATTTTTGTCTTTTTATAAAACTTTTTTTTTATTAAATCAGTTGAGATTTGAAAAACCGCTTATGAAACTCAATTATTTGAAAGTAGAGCCAAAATCTAACTTATATTTCTTTGATTAATGAGGATGAGTCTAGCTTTTTACTATAGTTACTATCTCATATTAGTAATGGAATTTGAACTTTCCCTAAAAGAGTAGTTAAACTTCTAATTTTAATTAATAGGAGAGTAAGTGGTATATTGATCCATAGGTCCATGTCTTTCTACGGGTCGTAGACACCAACCGTAGAACCCAAACTCAATCCAAAATTTCACTAAGTCTGGAGCCCTTTCTACGATCACTTACCACGGAGCGTAGAACCTTTCACGAATCGACTTGGTGTTTCATAGGAATTCTTCTAAACTTGACATTTTTCTTTTCACGAGAGCCTTCCTACTGACCGTAAGACCTTGTATGTAGATGGGCTCATACGAACTGAACTAGTACCAATTTTCTGCAACTTTCGTTTCCAATTCAATTTACCAATTTTCGAAGTGTTAATAGTCATCCTCTGCCCTAAGAAAATATGCATGTTTAGATATCACATGAACATAATCCTTCATTGTTGTATAGTGAATCAATATATGAATATCTCTAAGAAAATTATATCTTATGTTCTGCTTCGATTTCACATTGTAAAAGTTTTTATGTATCTCCTCAAGTTTTGATATTCATATGAGAATTTCTCGTAATTATGTATTGCAAACTCTCTTTCTTCCCAAATAATAGTTGGCTATCCATGCACAAATGTTAGTTCTTCAATGGGAGTTAGAATTGTTGGGGTAACAATAGTTTCTTGTTTTAGAGTGGTAACATGAATTCTTTTGGGTGTAAATGTTATTGGATGGATCTTGGTTTAGGTTGGAATTTAATTACTTCATGTCAATTACGATAAATCAATCTTATCGTGGCACATAATAAATAAAGTCATTAATTATATTTTCAAATGGCCCCCCAAAAATAAGGGCATAATTGGCCTAATACGTTGATGTAGAAGCCTTTTAGAGCCAAAATGTAAACAACGGATATTTTGGTACCAAATTTGATAGTACAAGAGCATTTTAGGTCCTTCTCCATACTAATAATTCTTAAGGAAGTGAAAAAAGTGCATATATAAATGACACATCAAGTTGGAATTGAGCTATGAATAATATTTGCACAAATTCAAGAGCTAAGAGTATAAAGGAAAAATATATAAACGCATGTTATCTCTTGAGATACATTCTTGATATTAAATTCTTAGTATACATGCATTTGAAAATAAAATCATTGCAATTAGAAAGTAACATTAAGATCTTTCTAATTAGAATTTTAAGCGATATCATTTCTTGTGTCAATCACTGAAAATGTCAGTTCCAAATTCAATCGATTGACATAGAAACCAATTAATTCTTTTCCCTCAAATCCTCTTCTCTTAACTACACGTTCCATCCAATCTTCATATAATCCAAAAACTCCATCTATGTCTTTTTTCAACTTGAAGAGATGGTTAACTTGAGTGTCTTGATCCCAAAGAGGAATCATTACCTCACCTTCTTTCTCTACTATTACAGCGACTATAGGATCTAGATTCTTGAAGAGGTATTTCATATCACTCTCATTAAATCTTATACCTCTAAAATCCTTCGTCAACCATTTCACCAAAGGAAACTCACTTTCAACCTTATTCTTGCCTTTCTTCCAAAACATTTCATATATTTTAGAATTGAAATCTTACACCTTAATAGTTTGAAAGGTATAGCTCCTACTTGTATGTATGATTATGATGTTTGGTGGTATATATAATCCTCTAGTGTATTATTTCGGGTAAATATAATCTATTTAGATAAATAGTTAATCATTACAAAAATTATCCAAATTTTCCATTTTTTTTAAAGATCTATAAAAATATTAAGAAACGATTACCTCTTTTTAGATTGTAGATGAAATCAAATTAACTGATATTTTCTTTATTCTATTTTGAATCAATAACAGTTATTGTTATTTCCTATAAGGAAAATTACGTATTTTACCCTTAGACTTGTCTAGAAAGTCGAGTCAAATTTAAATTTATGGAGATTATTTACCATTTATTCGCGTTCAAAATGTATATTAGTAATGAATATATCACAGTAAATTCTTTGACGTGTCACATGACTAGTAAAATGGAATTCATGATCAACTCTTAGGTAGTTTGTCACACCCCGAGCCTATACTCTGGACGTGGCTGATACTCAATGCATTACTGGCCTGAGCATACCTATAACATGGCATTGGACATGAGCATACATCTAAACATATTAGAAAAATATATTTGAAAGCATTTGAAGAGATAAGTTTCATAAGAAAACAAATTTTATAACGTAAGTCATAGAAATTTAAAATCATTGTCAAATGATACGAAGGTCCAAACGTAACATAACTATTCATCTATTTATGAAGCCTCTAAACATAACTGAATAGTTTCATTTGGGACAAGGTCCCTGTAACACCCCGCATTTTACGTTGCCTTGTGGTATAGTTATGGACTCGGATTCCTATGCGACTAGTGACAATAGAATAGGTTTAAAATGAGATAGTAAAAAGTGGTATTTGATGTAAGGGTAAGGAGGTGATGCACATGCTTGCTTAAAAGTAAAGGACCATATTATTTCTCCAATTTAATAAGTGAAAACGTCCAAAAGGGACCTCTAAAGCACTCAAGCTTATCACATCTCCCTCATCACTTATTCTCCAGAAAATTGTTCCCAAAAGCCATATAAGCTCCAAGAGTTCTGGTCTATAGCTTCACCATTAAAATCTGAAGCAAACCCTTTCTTTTTAAAGTACAAGTTAGTAGAACATATCCCATCTTAAGGAATTCAGGTGAATAAATCTGATTTAACATTAAGTTATGGGGGAGAGGACAACCTAAACCTTGAAGAATCCAAGTCTTAGCAAGTAAGGTTTCTGTCCAGCAAGGTAAGCTATGGAAATTTTCATCCCTCTCTTGTTCTTGCATTGTTTGTGAAAGTTTTTATGAGTTAATGAAATAAAAAGTGTTGTCTCTATATGGTGTGAGCTTGGAGGAAGGATGTGCTGGTTGGGAAAGCCATGGAGTGGAGTCCCCTTAAATTTTGATTGTGAGCTCGTTTTGAGCATCTTAAATGTAATGTTAGTTGGAACTCATGGGATGTTGATCGGAAACCGTATGTTCATATTGCTATTTCCACATTGTGATGCTTAGGGACTGTTTTGTGTATCGTAAAATAAGGGGGTGTGGCTGGATATGTGCAGAGAAGTTATGGGAACTAGTTATAGGATAGAACATTGAAAGTGTAGTGATACACCACTTAATTGAGTGTTGCATGAGCTTACTTCCTACCATCCCTTTGTATATTATTTTCCAAACGTTATAAAGTCCGAGGAGTTTCAGAGGACCATATAAGAAGGTTGTATAATATATGAAAAAAATTAGAAGAGAATGGGTGGGAAGAACACCCTTGACGGGATCAATTATAGATTTACTGCCAATTACTGTTTTGGTCTGATCAAGTAGCCCAAACTTGTTTATTAGATACTAATGCTAGTTTTATTATTTACTCCATTGTAGATAAATAATCTGAAAGGAAGACGGTTAACTCATTGTAATACTCAAAGTTGTGTAGCAAAGGTATGTAAGGCTATTCGATTTCCTATTTCTTTGGCATGAAACCAACACTTGTATTACAAAAAGTAAGCTTTCTAAGTGCCCTTGGTAGTGACTGATCCATAGTTGCAGTTCCTACTCCCTAGAGCATTAAAGTGAGTACTCTAATATGAGTTTATTACTAAATGTGTGTGCTTACTCTACCAAGTATTAGCATGCAAGGTTTTAAATGTGTTTCATCGTCAAAGTACCCTTGACACGTATTCCCCTTATATAAATCAAAGTGATCCTAGATTACACATGGTACATATGTTTATATGTTGGACAATCTGCCCATATTGAGTCAACTTCATTCAATTGTCTATTCCATCATATATGTCATCTTATCACATGTTCATATGTTTCCTTTATTGGTTATTACTCCCATTGTGTTAGATTATTGTGTTACCTCACAAGATCCCTACTTGCTCTATTGTACATTTTATATGTACTTACTTGGAATATGTATCCGTCCTTAAGTTGAATTTGTCCACGTTCTCCCTTGGTTCCACTTTCATGTGTACTTTGTATTTGATATTAGTTAGTGAGTATTTGGCTACCATATAGAGTTCAAATCTCTTGGATGAATGTTAAATGTATTCACTTGATATGTGTTTCAATTTGAGATGTCAAAATGCTTACTGAGTCAGATAATCTCATAAGTATTACGTTGGTGTCACATTTGCTTCCCATGTCATTGTTATTATCGTAAGTCCACATTCACATGTCTTCTATTAGTGGTTCATAGTTCCAAGTCTCAACAATGATTATGACCACCAAAACAGCAGTCTTAGAAGAGTTATGATCATCAAAAGAATAATCTCAAAAGAGTTATGAACATCAAAACAACAATACTCAAAGATTAAAAAATACTAAGTGAAGCAATTTGTATAATGATGGGTGGCAACCCAGGGGCAAATGCCTAGCATGGGTCGATCCCAATTGGTATGGAAGGGTGGCAGCTCAGGGATGAAAGCCTAGCATGGGCCGATCTCAATTGGTTGAATTATGAGACAGCATCCCAGGGGTTAAATGCCTAGCATGGGTTATCCTCTTCTACCACTGATCAGCTAGTTATTTGTATCATATGTCTTATAAAGATTAGAACGCACAGAAAAGTAAAGAAAAGAATGTTACATACACGATTCCAAAAGTATAAGCAAATATGGTCTCTAATCCTTACCTATTTGTATTTGGTTTCACTTGAGCTCTCATTTTACATATGGTTGTATTATGCCTTACATATTCAGTACATTCTTTCGTACTGACGTCCCTTATTGGGGACGCTGCATTCCATGCTGCAGGTACAAGTACTCAACTAGTAGATCTCCCCCCATAGAAGCACATGATACTTAGCGGTTGTTGGTGAGCTCCAAATTGATTCGGGGCTTTGCCGAGTCTTTACTATGCGGATTTTGATAGTTGTACAATCATGGATTCTAGTAGAGGCTTTGTAGACATTTTAAAACTATCATCTGTATTCATAGTTTTACCTGTCACATGTATTGGTTCAGCTAGTCGACATGTGTTATATATGTAGCTTCTCAGTGGCAAATCTCTATGCATAGTAGTTCACTTTCTCGTCACAAGTCACTTGTAAAACATGTGTTCATATGGTACTTGTCCGCCTAACCTAGGGTGGGGTGTGACAGTCCCGATATACCTTAAAATCAAATATAAATTTCTAAAATATGTAGACTAATCCCTAAAAATCGAGAGGGGCTCACCAATAGCAGAAGATATGGAACCTAGCAAATGGCTTGATCATGTATCTGTGTATCTAAGTCTGCATCAATAAGAAAATGCAGCTCTCCCCACAAAATATTTGTAAGTACATATGAAATTGTACTATATGTAAAATGACGAAATAAAATATAACGTATATAACAGATCAATAGATACAACTAACATAGTCATAATCGTAAATTATGAAAGTTAAGAGATGACATCATTCTGACTACCTTAAGGATATTTCTTTCATTATATTTTAGTTCATTATGAGAGGTTAATAGTGTAACCGACATAAACCATTATGTGAGCGCATGAAGTGTGTTCTCATCTTGTTTAGTTAAGTCATCTCATACTTTGCCGAGTATAAACCATATGTATACATATCATATGGATCGATAATTAGCCCTTAGCAGGGGCATAAAGAGTCTCCCGAACCAACTATACGGTCCTTAACCTACGTCGGTAAATATAGTTTCAATGTTCGTCATTTAAACTTATGCCTTCTCAGTTAACTATTTATCTCCCTTAAGCTCACATGATCATGAAATAGTCTAAAGGCTCCTATTCATAGCATTCAACTACCATACTCCATACCTTCAATTCATATCATCATATCACTTTTGAATTCACGAGCGAGATATATCATATCAAAATAATAAAGCTGGAGAATCATAAGATAGCGTCATAAGGTCTCATATTTGAAAATTTTCACAAAGCATAGTTCTAATGTTCACAACATAAGAATTTTCAAGAACAAAATATTAAGAAATTGTCAAAGAGTTATCAAGAACTCATAAAGAAAAATATTAAAATAGTTCTCAAAATAAGAATTTATTCTTTCAATAAATTTTCATAAATTCATGTAGAAAATTTTAGGAAACTCACGCGAAAAGTATCATCAAGAACTTAAAATACTTTCATAGAGAATTCTTGGGGTTTTATGAAGATTCAAGAATAATTCAAGAATATGGGGTTTCGTCCTAACCCTAATTCATTCATGGAGGATTCTTTGAAACCATGGAAATGTACTTCATTGGGAATAAAAAAGTGTTCCCACACGTGAAGATAGCTTTATATATCTTAGTTGTCATGCTCCGAGACTAACCCCTAGATGCGACTCGATGCTTAGAGACACGAGTCACCCCAAGCTAACCTCATGGCATGGCATGACACTAAGATAACATAATAGAACTGAAAAAAAGAAGATAAATGAAATAAGTCTATTTAAAAAAGAATCTGAAATAGACAATATATGAGTTTACATATGTATAATCTAAACTGACTATCTAAAGCCTCTACTAATATGAGCTACTGGTAAAACCCTCTAACTAAATATAACTATCTCAAAAATGAAAGTAGAATACTATAAGAAGCATAAAAGGACCGCCCTTGGATATATAAAGACTCACCAAAAGCTATAACAAGCTGGCTGGATCTGTACTCACCGCAGGCCTGATAATGAGTGTTAGAACCTATATTATCAAACAATAAAGGCCTAAAGTATGAGATCAGTACTTTGAATGCTCCAAGTATGAGGAATATGTATAGTAAAATGATATATGAATATACTACATCTGTAAAAACATGTTGATGTAATGACCAAATAAAATAACATGAAGCTGAGATATATTAATATGAAATACATAGTTACAAGGTCACACAATAACTAATATCATGATTGTGGAAGATACTAATACTTGACATAAACCATGTGAGCTACAATATAGAATGTATTGCCCTCACACTGAAAAGTAGGTGTCCAGTACTTGTCATTGTAAGGGGCCTGAAAACTTAGGTAAGGTGGATCCACTAGCTAATGTCTATATAAGACAAAATTCTACGGTGACACGTTGTTATGAATTTAGGGATTGCTTCTAAAGGGCCACAAACGCTGATCGGAGACCTTTATCCCATAAGGATGCTCGGGTGCTTAATATACTCCCAACTGAAACATGCATAATCTGGAAACAGTAATACTATTATAATAATGAATCATACTAATAATATTTCACTAGTGGGTTCCTTTCACCCATTAGGTCCCTAGAATTCAGTTAAATCTTCAGATTTTCATAAACTGTTCAGACCTAGGATTTTCTAGATTTTCAAAATTTATTGTGATTATGGCTCCCTTGATCTAGAAAACTTATTTCTTGATAAATTTAGTATAATTCCATGCATATCACTCAGTTCTACCCTGTGTAATTTATCCTAGTTCATGAATTATACTGGCTAAGATAATCAGACTGAAAATCATGCTTCAGATTTCGAATGTCATATTCTCAATATATAAATGTTGCATTCTCACTTAGCATGTCAATGTTTTGAGCTCTTCAGTATTTAGTGCATTTTAGCTTCATGAATATTCAGTTGGGAGTAGACTTAGCACCGAATTGGACTAGGGTTCAACGTACCCTTAAAGTCCCAAAATTATGTGCCCGCGTAGGTTTATAAGTCTTCTCAGTTGGGCATCAAATTCAGTAATCATGCCACAATCATGCCTCTATATCCCTACTAAGGTATATTGGGTCCTCTCGATGGGGCATATACATCAGACTCCACGTTTAACTCACGTGGTTTATGTCGATTAATAGTAGCTCCCACAGTTAGACTCTTAGTGCATTGATCAGGTTTTTAGCAGTTACTTTAGTGTTCAGTTCAGCATGTTATCTTCATGACTAGTACATGGCCATTGTATCCCGTTCATCTTTCAGTTATACTTCAGTATATATCTATATGTTTGTTCAGATTATATCATTGCTCAGTGATGCATTGTTTAGCTTAGCATATTTATATCTTGTATGCGTAGTACATTCCAAGTATTGACGCATACTTTGCTACATTATTTCATGATGTAGGTCCAGGTACTCAATATTCAGATCACGCTTAGTTTGATTTTCAGTCCGAATTCAGCAGCTTCAGTGGTGAGTCCTCATACTTCGAGGACAACAGACATGCTTTACTTTCCTGTCTTTATTTCTAGTTTTCAGTCTTGTTAGAGTTAGCTGAGGGCATGTCCCAACAACTCAATTCAGTTAGAGGCTTTTCATACATAGTAGTAGTTTCAGCTCGAGTTGTTAAGTGTTGTTTCAGTCATCACTAAACTCTTATTATATTTTATATTTTCAAACTAGTTGGGCTTTTCCCCATTTCAGATATCCATTGTTTTTAGCTTCCGCATAGTATATGATTTACTTAGTTATTTTTCAACATGCTTGATATATGTCAGACTCAGGGTTAGCTTGGGGTCACTCGTGATCCTAGGTCCCGTGTTACATCTAGGGGGTAGCCTTGGGGAGTGACAGTAAACTTGGAAACAACTAGGGCTGGTCATTCGATCGGTTCGGTTCGGTTTGCAAATTTCAGTTCGATTTTTTGGTTTTCCGTTTGGTGAAAATGTAAACCAAAATCGAATTAAAATAAATTTGATTTAGTTCAGTTTTCACAAATTCGGTTCGGTATATTTCGATTCGGTTTTTCGATTTGAATATGATCATCTTGGGCCCTTTTCTTTTCATCATTATCACTGGACTTTTAAAATTGGATCAATTTTTTTTAAAAATAGCTTTATAACTAAACTAATGAACAAGTCTACAATATTATAGATATGTGAAGCAAAAACAAGTGATTTGGTTTATTGAAAATTCAGCCAAAACCATCAAAGACTTTTATCGAAAACCAACAAACTTTTTAGAGTTCTTGGACTGTCCACATTCTCTACAGAGTTGTGGAAGACACCATAGTTGACATCGGATCGACGTAGTCTTGTGGCATCGGCGATGGTGGTCTCTACTTTGAGTCTGTCGGCGATGGTGGTCTTGTGGCGTCGACGATGGTTGGGTATTGCGAATTTTGAGATTGAAATTTTTTTATTCACTTTTAAGTTTAGGGATTTTATATTTGGGTTGGGCTAAAATTTTAATTTGGGCTCTTTTTATAGGCTGAATAGTCATTGAGAAATATCTAAATATTTGAGTTGCAATAAAAATTGATTTTTTGGTTAACCGAATTTAATTATTTCCAAACTGAAAACTGAAATTTTAAAATATAAAACTGAAATCGAAAAATCGAAATCAAAATTTAAAAAAATTCAGTTCGATCGGTTTTAACCAAAATATGCCCAACCCTAGATACAACCAACATACTATCTTTTTGAAAAATATGTTAAACAACATGTCTTTTTCTTCTTAATTGTTAGGAAAGTAAGGTCGTCTTTATTATTAGTGGTGGATATTTGTGAGTTCAAGTGCTTACAAAATTATGATGTGAGATTTTAATATGTTATGTATCAAAATTTTGGTTTAAAATATCCAGATGTAAACAGTTTCATTCAGATGTCTCATGTTGCTTGGTTGATCATTGCATTAATTCTTTGTAACTACACACTATAACCTAACAATAACTATGGTTGAGTTTCAAATAACTTGGGACCGGTGATAGGAAACCTAAGCAATAGTAATGAATGTTCTGAGACAATGAGGAAAAACTTTTATGATGTTAACAGTTTTAGGGTCATTTTTGACATATGCATGATACAACAGACTATAATAAAAAAAAAGAGTGATAGAAGTTCATAAGAAAGGAGTCGAAGGTCCTCCATTTGAATTTAGTTAATTTTGTTCTTGTATGAACATGATGTTCCACTTTACATGGGAGTGTTGTTGCTTGAGTCTTTTTGGTCTCTTCTATAACGTCTGATGTTCTTTATAACTTTCTGAAATTTAAATAAAATTTTGTTACTTCTGACAAACTATTTACATGGAGATTTTCTTAGACTTCTTTCTTATACTTAAAATCTTTCTATGACTCATAATTTTTGTGCAACAAAAATGAAAATTAGAAAAATATGGCACTTCAAGATTTCGAAGGAACCCTTTGCCTTAAGATAAATTGTTCTTGACAATGTAGTGTATGTATCGAAAATACAGATATTACTGAATGATCATATGTAAACTTAATCAAATAGTTTAATCCCATGCGAAACACGGGTAATTTATGAGAAAAGGCCATAAATAGTCCCTTAACTATATGAGTAGGTCTAAATTGGTCATTAACTATACTTTTGTTGGTTTTAGTTCTTTAACTATTCAAAAACTTATCCGTTTTGGTCCTTAACTATACACTTATCAGTTTTAGTCCTTTACTATTCAAAAACTTATCAGTTTTGGTCCTTTAATTATACACTTACCGATTTTAGTCCTTTAAGTATTCAAAAACTTAGGTCTTTGTCCATTTTTTAAATACAAATAGCTTAGGTTTATACCAACGGAACTCTTGGTGAAGTCAAATCTTTAACCCATTTTTAAAGTTGTTTCTCTACCTCCGCTACTTTTTCTTCAAATTATTTTTATGGAAAGAACAATAACCTCAACGATTCAAAATAAAATCAATGAGGAAAGAAGATATAAATCCTAATTTTATTCAACGGAAGATAAAATGAAGCATATAATTATTGCTAATGACTTCAATAGTTGTGTTCCCTTCTTTGGCGGTTTTCAGTTCATAATCAACGTGAATTTTTTTAATTCTATTTTTCATACAAAAGAAAATAAGAGATTTGATCTTATTATTCAAATTTCTCTACGTAAAATAATATGAATAGACTAATAAAATCAATCCATTAAAAAAAACTAAAAAAGTTGTATATCTACCATTTTATAAGTTTCAACTTGTGAAAAATTAAACAAATTCCCTTCAATAAAGTCATTGGAGTAAATTTTTTGAATTCAACGGGTATAATTTTTTTCTTTTTATAATAAAGTTTAGCATATTGAATTCATTAGTAGCAATAATATGCCACATTTTATCGTCCGTTGAATGAAATTATGACTTATATTTTTTCTCTCCGTGAATTTTATTTTGAATCGTTGAGTTAAGGTTCTTTGCATAAGGGTAATTTGAAGTAAAAATAGCGGGAAGAGTGGAACAAATGATTTAATTTCTCAATATATGGATTTCATTAATATAAACCTAAGTTATTTGTATAAAAATGGACAAAGACCAAACCTGATAAATTTTTAAATACTTAAAAGACTAAAACTAATAAATATATAATTTAGGGACTAAAACCGATTAATGTATAGCTAATAGACCAATTGAAGGATTGAATCCGACAAAAATATAATTAATGGACCATTTTACACCTACTCCTATAGTTAAAACACTATTTATGGCATTTTTCCCGAGAATTTACCTAGTAAGTAAAGTAATATTGAATGAATCTAGATAAGTTTTTGTTTGATCATCTCATAATAACTTAAAGATCCTTAAAAAGATTTGTGCTTGAATATTATATATGTACATAAAATTTCAAAAGTAAAAAGAAGTTATTTTACCAAAAATGATTCTAAGAGGGGTAGTTTAGTATTGTACAAGATAATTCAAGATTGGTTAGAGTATACACCCAAAGCATTTATTTTTGTGGATTTTACAGATTTTGAGTGAGACTTTAACGACCCAACAGATCCTTGAACTCACTCCAACATTCATCTGCCCACAAGTTAAGGTTTGTTTAACAGATCTCAATATTTTGTGAAATGGGGAAATAATTCAATTTTGTGGGGTTTTCTTGATTTTTCCTATAAGGGTTCTTTTGTTTGTGTGCCTTGTGTTAGTGATCTGTGGTAAGTTTCTTGCCTTACCCACATTTTCTTTTGGTTGTTTGTTTCTTGGGTTCATTGGTTTTCCTATATTGTTGCTATTGGGGTTCTCCTGTGTATACCCTTTTTGGTAGAGGTACTTCTTAGTGTTATGGTGTATTGTATGTAAATCTTGAGTTCCTTATAAGGGATTCAAGGTGATTGTTTTCTGTTTCTCAGATAGTGGTGCCTAGAGGATTTTGTTTTGCCAACAATGAACTGATATAGCTCAGTCCTTTTTTCTTTCTTCTGTTTTGAATTTGAGTTTCCTGGACGGTATGTGGTGGAACTCGGGTTTTGATTTTTATTATTGTACATTGAGTGCATCAATGCTGGGTTGTAAGGTATTGTTTACAAAGTAGGTATGGGTGGAATTCTTTCGTTCCGGAAGCTTTGCCTTAATTTCTAGGCTTAGTTGCTTTTGCCTTGTGCTATTGTGGGATTGTTGACCCATGAATTGAAAATGCAGTATGTTGTAATTGGAATGAATTTTCATGTTGTAGGAGGTTTTATGAAATTGTTAATTGTAGATGAGAATTGCTTTTCGCTGAAGTGAATTCTGTACTTTTGCTTCATTGAGCAGCTGCGGATTTAACTGTTAAAGGTTTCATTTTTTTCAATTTTCTAATCAAGGGGTGTAAATAGGTTTAGGATTATGTTTCTTTTTAGTTACCCTTTTGTCTTGACAGACGCTATAATCAGATACCAAGGGAGAATATTATTCAGTATCACATGTTCTATGGAGTGCTTTCTTATGAACAGTATGCATATGATTGATTATTTGGGTGCCACTGTTAGAATCTTTTTGAGCAGAGGGTATAATGGAAACAACGTCTTTACGATGTGATTAAATCATAGACTCAAGACATATTTTCTATCATATTAAAGTATGCGTCATCTGTGTCTGTGGTCTATGACAAATTGTTTTACTTCAGAGGGAAATGAAGGAAATAATCTGTATTTGACAGGTTTTGTATAGCTGGAATTTGGTAATGTCTTCTTGAGTTATCTGTTGATTTCTTGCTTTTCTTTTGGTGGGTTTTTGAAGCAAGATAGCTTTTGAGCTTCTGATTCATCCAAAGAAAAACAAAGGGCACCTCATATAACTCTTCATTGTCCCTTATTCTTAATATAGCCCTGGTAGTAGCACCTTTTCTTTTTTGTTGGTAACAAGAAGGAATATAATGATTTTCGACTTTTAAATTCCAAATTTGGAAGACGGTTACATAACTGGACGAGGACAACTAGCAATAATAAGAAATAGTATGTTTTCATATACTGGTAACAGTTAAGGTGCACTTTGTCCATGCACAAATATGAAATACACAAAGCACATTGTTTTGTGGAAGTATGACTCTAGAAAAAAGTTAATGCTGTAAATGTATTACTGTTACGCATCTAGAATGTCTAAGTCATGCTTATAGTTCTATTTCTTTTCTTTATTAAGATGCGTAGTGGACCTTTTATTCCAGTTTCTTTATCAATGGGTTTGTGAGTGTGCCTGTATCCTATTATAGGTATCTCTTGACTTGAGGACTACAATTTTTTGGCTTGACATTTTGCTGTCTCTTCATATTAGTTCACATACATTATGACCGGAGCCAAAAAGTTTTCATACTCTGTATTGAGATCGTAGGCTGAAAATTGCTAGTAAAATGATTGGTTGGTTTTGGAGTTGGCAACTAATCATACTGAAAGAATGATGTTAAAGAATGGTTGTAAAGCAAAAAGAAGTACTCTTAGTGGTAATTAGTATGACTTAATTCAGGTTGATAAGACGCTAAGTTTCAATAGATCTGATTTCTTTTGGGCCAATTAAGGTTGATTCAACTTCTTACATCTGTATGGACTGATTCAGAAAATTGGAAGTTTAATTTGGTCACTTCAGGAATTAGAGAGACTGAGAGAGAGCTTTATGTTGTGTTCATATTTCGTAATGCATTTTATTCAGTCACCTTATGAGAAGACGCTGTAGAAGGTCTTGATCAAAAAAAGAAGCTGTAGAAGGAATAGGAGAGGCAGTCTCTACGTATTTTATTGATTTTTGAAATAAATGCTCATTTTCCTAGGATAGTTGTCTACTAGTCGAAAGGTTGAGCAGTTAATTGTAAGCACTCTATGGGGCACTTTTAATAGCCTGCATCTTCGTAGTCATAATACAAATATGGTGGCACAACACTCTTCAGTCCTATGTCTTGTTTCGTTTCTCCAAAATTTTATATGAGGTTTGGATTGTATACGATTTGTTAAGTCAATTTGGCACTGGAAAATGTTTGTACTAATGGATGCTTATTAGAATAGAACACTTACTTTCATGAGTTTCCCTAGTATGTTAGTAATTTGTGACCCTGCATTTTCTGGGGAAACATGTTCTTTGTTTTTTGGCATAGGATGAGCTTGTGTTCGATGTGGTTGTTGCTAGCTTGTACTGTAATTATTTGGTGAAATTGCAACATGGTTTGTTATATTGGCAAAAGTTGAAAATGTTGCATGTCACCAAAAGTTTTAAGGATTTCTACTAGCAATCATCGCATGTGCATAAATTGATTTATGGTTTCTACACTTCCTTTCCTATCATTGCAACCACAGCATATCACACACAGACACATTTTTTCTCCATATTTTCCTTTGCCATGGACCTTATGTTCTTTGAATTTCCTGGAATGTGTCATTGCAGCAAACCGTTTTCACATCTTGAGGCTGCTCAAAGTGAAACATGAGTCTGGCATGTCTGGTGTGCCATAGTGTTGAAAGCCCATCACAGTCCTTCAGAAGTTACTCTGTTTCAAGTTCAGACAATGATGGAAGATGTTCAGCGATTGCCAATTGTTTGATCAAGAAGATATCACTTGGCCACCCCGCTGCAAATGGTGGCATCACAACCTCTAAAGTTACCCCTCAGCCTAGTGATACGAGTAATGGCATAACAGGCCCCCCACGGCTTGTCAGAAGTCGTGCTGTGAGGAGGGATATAGTCAGAGACTGGAACTTTGATGAGGTTGCGTTGGAGCGTTAGTCCAGTAACTGCTGGAATGTAGGTGCAGAAGAGACATTATGCTTGCCTTTTAGTGTTAAATCAGATAGAATTTTGAATGCAGTACTTTGAATCTAGTTTTGGGTGCAAATGTCACACTACGGAGGATTTCTATATAAATTATCTGTTGATATTCCCTTTCCTTCTTCCTTTTCATTTTTATATGCCAGTGTTTTGGCCAGATATTGAGTTTTATTAATTCCTAGAACTGAAAGAAAATAATAGAGCAACTTTGACAAAAATAATCCTATCAAAGTTTAAAGATTGACATGCTAAATTAGTATCGTTATAGAACTATTAAGCTATTAACTTATCGGTTATTGATTGTTATCAACTTAACCATTAAGATTTGACCCAAAAAATGTCATTGAAAATCATTTAGAAACAAGGTGACAAATCAAATCAACCATGCACATGAGTTGATAGATTGCATCTTGATCTAAAGCAAACACTGTGACATTGTAAAATAACCAAGAGTAGGGTTGTTCATGGTTATGGTTAAAAAATCAAATCGAACTGCAATCTCAACCAACCGATTAAAAAACCGATATTTAGTTTGGTTTGGTTTTAAATTTTGAAAACCGATACTAATTGGTTTGGTTTTTGATTTTACTAAAAAAACAACCAAACCGAACTGATAAATTAGATATATAAATTTTATAATTATTTAGATATTACTCATAAATAAAATATAAATATTTTGTTAAATTTTAATTAACCTAAGTCTTTTAACTTTATCATTTTCTCAAGCACGACACTTTAGCCCAACTATAACAATCATAATTTAAGTCCATCAAAATCCATTTGTCTTTACCTACCCTACTTCACATAAAATAGTCACACTTTCTCTTAATTGAATCACTTTGTTCGTATAATGATAACTCTGGTATTGTTTAATTGCTTAATTGAACCGACAATAGCTTTTTTGTGGATTGTTTATGTACTAGGTGTTTGTGTCTATTGAGATACGTACGTCCTAAAAAAAAACTATTACTTTCAAACCGAATAAACCAAAAAAACTGAACCAGACCGATAATAACCAAATTGACGGGTTTTTTTTTTGTTTGGTTTGATTTTGTTTTAGAAATTTATAAAACCGACTATATTGGTTTGGTTTTAGTTTTAATCAATAACCGATCCAAATCGAACCACGAGCACCCCTAACCAAGAGTTTGAGACAACCAAAAATAAAAATATGAAACTAAACTCTAAGTTAAGGACTTTATATACAAAATTGTATAAATATTATTGTTTAATTTACTATTGAATAACGGTTAACTCATTAAGAAAAAAACAAACCTCAAACCGTTAAGAATCGATAATCCAATAATAAAAAATTCAAAACTGTTATCAAAATTGCTAAATTAATAACTTTTTTTTTTAATTTATAGGGAAAAAGGATAAATATACCCTGAACTGTCGTAAATGGTATGCAAATACCTCCGTCATACTTTTGGGACACTGGTGCCATATGCTCTAGTTTTTGGACGGCAGGGGCACCAATGTCCCAAAAGTATGATGGAGGATATCTACATATCATTTACGATAGTTCAAATATAATTATCATTTCCCTAATTTAAATTATCGATTTCAGTTCAATTTTGATCTGGACTCCCTCGCTCCATCCAGGTTAAAACATGCTGTCACTGAAAATACAGATGGACCACTTTAGGTAAGGGGTGATGAAAACATAAATCCAAATCTTTCCACTATTGGTAATATTTCACAAAATCTATGAAAGTTGTGTTGTTATTGACAAATTTCCACTAGTAGTATTACTTTATCACAGAAGAATAGAAGTGAAGGGATTGTCAAAGAAAATGATACCATTGAAGAACACTGCCACCCGTTCATCCTGCAGCATCCCATCTCTCTTCATCTCCCTTTCTATACTCTGCATTCTACCAATCTCTCTTTTCTTCTTCCGTTCTTCTCCAACCCCACTTTCCCTAAACCCACAAATCAACCTTCAAACATCTCCAAATTCCATCAAAGTTTATGTACCAAATCTTCCAAGATCTCTAAACTATGGCTTATTGGAAAATTACTGGGATTTAGATTCAGATTCAAGAATTGGGAGTGAAGTAGACAATCAAATAAGAAAGACCCATATAGGAAAAAGTTCCAAGAATTCCCTTCCTTATCCAGAAAACCCAATAATCAAACAGTACAGTGCTGAGTATTGGATCTTGGGGGATTTGATGACACCTGAAAAATTAAAACTTGGATCTTTTGCGAAAAGGGTGTTTACTGCTGAGGAAGCTGATGTGATTTTTGTTCCTTTTTTTGCGACATTGAGTGCTGAGATGCAACTGATTGTGAATAAGGGTGTGTTCAGGAAGAAAGAGGGAAATGAGGACTATCAGAGACAAAGAATGGTTGTGGATTATTTGAAGCAAACTGAGGCTTGGAAACGCTCTGGTGGTCGTGACCATGTGTTTGTTATTACTGGTAAGTGGTATACATCCTTATATGTCATTGCCTTCGAAATGTTCAGCTGCTGTTCATGTCAGTCATTTTTGTTCATGACATTTTAGCAGTTTTACCCTGTATCTAGTTCTTTTGTTTATGTAGTTGTATCGAAATCAGAGAATTTAGGCGGAAATGGGAATTTATTACTAGTAGAAATCAATACAACAGTAACTACCTTGAATGAGCAAAATAAAGGAGGAAAGATTTGAAGCTAAAACTCCATTAATGAGCTTGAACTCCTCCGTGATTCCCTGAAAGAATTAAGAAGATGAAGATGAAGATGAGAAAAGATCGAGAGAGAGGAAGGAGTAGGGAGAAGATATTTTGGGTAGTTGGAATTGTTCCAGATTTAGCATAACCCTTTGAACCAAGTTAATGTGTGTATACCCTTCGGGGTGGCCCAGTGGTTTGGGCTTGGGACTTTCATGTTGGAGGTCTCAAGTTCGAAACCCCTTGCCAGCGAAAGCAAGGGGTTTGCCTTCTGGGTCTAGCTCGTCGCACCGGGATTGCCTAGTGCGGGTTACCTCTCCTAGGTGGTTTGCGAGCTATTGCATAGGAGCGGGGGTTTTACCCTGTGCGCACTCAAAAGATAGCGGCTGCGGGTTTCCTTGTCATAAAAAAGAAGAAGTTAATTTGTGTATATGTGAGAGTGAATAGCACTTAAAACTGAAGTGCTTCCCATGTGCCCCAGTAATATTTGGGTTCATGACATCTTTTCCACGGGACAAGTTAGTCGTTCGCTACCTAAACTACTATCCAATCACTAAGTATACATCTGTAGATGATACATTAATTTCTTGAGGAAATTTGAAGTTATAATTCTTTTCTTAATTGGAGATGATTTGAGATAGAAGTTATAGGAAAATTCTAGATTTGGTAGTTGAGTTGGATTGGAAGATACAAGATGCTACTAAAAAGTAAAACAAGAATGATTGCAATTTTGATGGAGAAATTTAGAGTTTGCGGTTGTATTGTTCTGGTGCCACGGATCTGAATTAGCAATTTGATGGGGAATTTGTGATTCATCATAACTATGCTCCGGAGTCTGTTAATCTTTTTAGTTACTGTTTTATTGTGCACCGTTACTTGAAAGATTGGACATCGGGTGTTTCTAGATGAAGCTTGTATAGTTCTTTGTTTATGCATGTGTCTTAACGATTATAGAGACTCCTGGTACCATCGGTACCTTATGCAATAGATGGTATTGAGATAGAATTTGATCTTTTTGCAATTAGGATAACCATTTGTAGAGGGGTTCCATTCTTCTGTATTTCTTAGTTTTTGGTTTTAGTAACTTCCGAAGTGGAAATAATCTGCATATGAAATTAGGTAGTTTTCCTTTTCTTTATTTCCCCCCCTGAAATAAAAGAAGGAACTGAGCCAGCAAAGTTTTCTGGATATTCTTTTGTAAATGCTCTTCAAATGGCAGCTGAATGGCTTACCCTCTATAGGTGTTTGAGTTGATGGCTAGCTCACTTAGTGAACATCCTTACCGTTCACCAAGTAGGTGGAGGATTCCAACTTCGTATGTAGCATCCCATTCCTCCTTTTCCTTTTGTCCAACGCCTTGTGTTATGGTAAAAAAAATTTGAGAAAAAACCGGTATAGCTGCTTCAGCATTGTTGGATGAACGGACATCACTCATTCAACTCTAATTGAAGAAATTAAGGGCATAACTGGTGGAACTGGAAATCTGAATTTAATGAAGATGATTGTCAAGAAATAGGTGGATATTAAGCTTAGACTTTCATTTTTTAGCGTAGATTCAATTGGTTGATGTGTTAGACTGCAGCCGCAATGTAATTCATGAATTCTCATATAATACTTATGTTCAGGGGCGGAGGCAGCATATAATGAGGGGGTTATCCATACTACTTATACAGGGTTAAAATTATTTTTTAGGTATGTATAATAGATGTCGAACCCCCTTCCACTAGTTCGTGTGTTTACTTCTCAAATTTTGAACCCCCTTATTAAAATTTCTGGTTCTGCCACTGCTTATGTTGGCTATTGTACACTGTTTGTATATAGTTGTATTCTACATTTACTCATGCTTACAACCTTATCAAACAGTCACTGAAAGATGCTGCTAAAAGTTGCTGATTTCTATGCTTGTCGAATCCAACTTGGACTCTTATATCTTGCAACACAACTTAAAATTCTGTATAAAAATCATCCGGATAGTGGCACTTCTGTTATGTAGAGCTTGCCTTTTTACATCATCAGAAGCTTTCAGATAAGAAAGCTGTCCGATTTTAGGTTTGGTTTTTTTAGATTTTACTGGGGAGCAGCTGAGTTATGTAATATACGCTAAGTCGTAACTATGAGCCTAGAAGAGTTTGATCAGACTTAGTAACAACTGTTCAATTTGTCAAATGTACTTATCCTTAAGTGCTTGAATCTTATAAGGCAAACATAATAAGCGGGGCTCTTGGAGACCTTCTTAAGGGCACATGGATTTGATAGGGATGTGAAGAGTGATTAATTGACCTAGGTGGAGAAGTGGTTCCCCTGCTTGCTTTTTGCATAAACAGGCATGCACTTATGGAGATTCTCCAGGTGAATGTCAGTTCATTCTTCATGGCATATATCTGGTGAAGTGCACTACTATTTTGATGGTATTTTGTTGAATGAGCCATATCTTGCTATTTCAGTCTCCTTCTGTTTTCCACCTATATTATTTAATCCAATGCAGTTGTGATCACCGATTAATTATCCTGCAAACATTTTTCATCACACATCCTTTGCTCCACCTTGAATATTACCCAGTATTCTGTTTCTTTCAGTTGCTTTGTGATTGGAAAAAGTTGTTTGTTGGTATGATGTTGACTCTTTATCATGTGCAGTTGCTTAACTGATTTTAGAACTCATGTATGAGCATGAATTGTAAGTAGCAAACAATCCCAAGTTTCTTTTTGTAAGATCGTCTTACCAGCCTTGCTTTTCTATTGACTGTGCGATTGTTCTTTCCCAATTATGTTCTGCCTGAAAACAAATTGGAAGTGGAACAACATCTTAGCATCTTATATTTAGTCTCTGCAATGTCAGGTTATTTTAAAACTTGAAGCATTCTTTGGCAGACCCTGTTGCAATGTGGCATGTGAAGGCTGAGGTTGCTCCAGCAATTCTCCTGGTGGTTGATTTTGGTGGGTGGTACAAGCTTGACTCAAAAGCATCTAATGAGAGCTCATCTGACATGATACACCACACTCAAGTTTCATTGCTGAAGGATGTCATTGTGCCTTATACCCATCTACTTCCTCGTTTGCCCTTATCTGAAAACCAAAAACGAGAAATCCTTCTTTACTTCAAAGGGGCTAAACATAGGCATCGGGTCAGTACTATTAACTTTTTCCAGAAGTCTAGCTACATATAAATTGCAACCCTGCTTCTAATAAGTTGTGTATATGATCCATTTTTATGTATAAGTTAGGTCAAACAATTATTTTGTCTTAAACTTGAGGGTTTTTAATTGCTTGTTCACATATGACTGCAGCTCTTTGCAATAATGACACAAACTAATGGAGACAACTTTGTCATTAAATATTAGGTGTTTGTCATCTGATTGATATGATAACATTGTCTTTCATGGATACCATTTTCATCCAAGATATTTTACCCAAGATCATTTCTTAAGACATTTTTTGTTATTTGGTCAGACATAAAGTTGGTGGAATGTAATGGTGGTAGAAGGTGGATCTGGCACATGGATCTTGGTGTTTGCTGATATGTAACTTATATTTGTACATATGTTGAAAAGAGCAGGTGGAATGAGATGAAAAATGACATGACTTCACAATGTAATTCCAACAATCTGAATGACTTCATAAAGGGAAACAATTTTATAAAAGCTTGGGAGAAAACTAGTAGCTTGAATTATATTAAGGCCTGGTAGAAAACAAGGTCCTTGAATGCAAGGGTGTTGCATAGCGTCAATGAAGTAGGTGAAAATGGGTGATCAGGGTTCTTACCCCAGCAGGGACAACAAACACTAGGTAATTTTTTTCCCACTTACTTAAGCCGTGGTGGATAGAGTTACTTGGTACTTGTGCTGGTAGGAGTTAGCGAAGTACCCAATGGAAAATCAGTCTATTAGATAATCATGCAAAAGTTTTGGTCACTTAAGGATGTAATTGTCTCGTGTAGCTATTTGCTGCCTCCTCCTCCCAACTATTACAGACACAAAAAACCCTTTGCTTCAATGGAGCTAAACATAGGCATTGGGTAGTTTGTTGAGTGCTTCCAGACATCCACATAAATATATAGTCTTCTTCCGTCTTGCAATCATACTGAGTGTATGATCCATTTTACTTGTGAGTCAAGTCAATTAATCTATTCTTGCACTGGAGCTTCTTCACAAGATTATGACTGAAACTCCTCTCCATCATCAGATTGTCAGAAAACAATGTATTTGTATTTCAATATGATTGTAATTTCTTGGACTACTGTAAATGAACTTGCTCTATGTCTAGAAACGTTTTATATGTATAACTAAGTCATTGATTGGTAAAATCATTGTCAGAGTGAAGCACAAAAAGGACCTTCTGTTGTATGCTTATCATTCTTGATTTGGCTACAAGTTGTACAATTTTTATAGACATTTCTGCTCATAAAAGGTCTCTATGTCTAGATTAAACCATAACATCCCACTTCTTGCTCACCAGACTTAAATCGTCTTGTATTTCTTTGTGCAGGGAGGCATTGTTCGGGAAAAGCTTTGGGACTTGCTAATAAATGAACCCAGAGTAGTGATGGAGGAAGGCTTTCCAAATGCCACTGGAAAGGAGCAGTCTATAAAGGGAATGCGGACTTCAGAGTTCTGCTTGCACCCTGCAGGGGACACACCAACCTCATGCCGACTTTTTGATGCCATTCAAAGTCTTTGTATTCCTGTCATTGTTAGTGACAACATCGAGCTCCCATTTGAAGGGATGGTGGATTATTCAAAATTTGCAGTGTTTGTGTCAGTTAATGATGCACTGCAACCAAGTTGGCTCGTGAACCATCTTAGAAGCTACTCCTATGAGCAAAAAGATAGGTTTCGGCATAATATGGCTGTAGTACAGCCCATTTTTGAGTATGAAAATGGTCAACCAGGCGGTATTGGTCCTATATCTCCAAATGGTGCTATAAATTACATATGGAGAAAGGTTCACCGAAAACTGCCCATGATTAAAGAAGCTATCATCCGTGAGAAGAGGAAACCTCCCGGTGTCTCAGTTCCCCTTCGTTGCCATTGTACTTGAGTTTTTTGAGTCTTTTTTCCTTTGTCTTGCTTCAAAAGGTAATATATCATATCATACATGCTTCATACTACAGGAAGGAACTAGTCTAAATCACAGTACACTGAGAAATCATAGTTTTTCATCAAGGCTTTGTTTAGTTTGAGCAATGTGCCTTTCAGAGGAAAGAGGTTGTGGTCCAAAATTTTAGTGCTAGTAGGTAGCTTAATTGAATCTCTTTGTATAAACACAAATTCTTATGAGATTTTGATAAGGTGTGTTATTCAGTTGTACTTGCCTATAATCCTGTTTATTTGGTATGTAGGAAAACATCCCTTGGGAATCAACTTCCTTCCTCTTTATTAGAGGAAAATGTGTTTTCAAGGAAAATATTTAAGCCAACCAATATCAAATATGAAAAAGTTAGTATTATTTAAAGTGAGAATATTTATGGTTGAGTAATTCATGTGTATATAGAAGATACATATCCCTCAAGACACTCAGACAAAGTTTACATTTGTGAAAAGTAATAAATAAATAGAAGGTGAATAATATATTAAGGAAGATATTTTTGAAAATAAAGTAGTTGGCAAAGAATGGAGACTAATCTGAATAATAGGAAATCCGTGAAAATCGAAAGTCTTTTTCCAATGAGAAAAAAAAAACACAATTTCCATCTTTAACAGCAAATCTCTCTTCTAATCCAACCCTTTATAATAACTATTTTCTGTGTTTAACTTTATATATTAAACAAAAATTGGGTTATTTCATTCTTGATTTCTTATTAAGGCAACTTTACAATGAATTACCTTTCAATGAGAGGTAAAAAAAAGGGAAAGGTTGATTTCATGATCAAACAGGTAAAGCCATACACTAGAAAGAGGTATGTATTCCTTTTCTCTTATAAAATTTAGAAAATTTTCTATGTATCAATGTATGCATCTGTGATTTACATATCCATACACACATATAATCATATGTTTGTGATGCTTGTTATGATTTATCTATGTTACATGAAGGTTTTCTATTAAGTAATCTCATACTCATAGACATAGTGCTTTTACAATGTTTGTTTTGGCTCTCCTATGCTCCTTGCACTCTTTTTGGATGGTTGTTAAAAAGTATTGTTTCATTATACATTGTATTGTATTGTACTGTATTGAACAACATTTGGATAGTATCGTTCTCCGTTGTTATAAAATGTCGTACATTAATAATTTGCAACGTATGAGAAAAGTAGAGTACAATGTAAAGCAAAAATGAAACTGTAGGGTAAATGATACAATAAGATTATTAATAATAAGTAAAGACAAAACGAAAAGAAAATATTAAGGTAATAACGCAATTACACCAAGTCGATCGTTACACAAAATGACACTTTTCTTCAACGACGGATCTAAACAATACAATACAATAAAGTTTGAGTAACAATCAAAACAAACATGGTATCTAAACAAACAAGACCATTCAAACAAGGTTATTTGAACTTTGTTGCTTCTGCCATGCCAAAATAACACACACACACACACACATATATATATATATAAAGAGAGTGAGAGAAGCAAAATACTTGAAGGAATAACCCAAGAGAGGAAGCATTGAAACTTTAGGGTCTCAGCAAAAGAGAGCAATGTATTTATACCACTATATGAATAACATCTTACAGCAAATACTATAAAAGCTTGAGCAGCTGTTAACTGCACCAGGGAGAGCTTTTTTACAATTTTTAAACAAGACTTGATATATTCAAACCTAAAATGGCCTTAAAAGAATGAAACCATCCCCATAAAGTTGCTATAAAAACTCGCAGAAATGAGATAGGGTGTGTGTGTATATATATATATATATATCTAGGTGCTTGCACAACGGGGGTCTGAGCAGCTATGTACACAAATAAATGACTAGATACTATATAAGGAAAACAAATGAACCACCAAGAAGGAAGGAAAAAAAACAAGAACTCAGGAAGAAATATCATTTTGGTTTCCATGAGCAGTTGATTGAGTGCCAGAGGACTCATGTCTGTGCTCCTCTTGACCTTTAGAGTTGGCATCTTCAGACTTCGACTCAGGGGGTGCGTTAGTACCTGCTGTGCTACAAAGTATGCAAGGATTTGAAGGTCTTTGAGAGCACCAATTTTCCGGAACACTTAGGAAGTGTGTGTCGATAAACTTTCTAAATCTCTTTTTATACTCCCTCGGAGAGAGAACAGTAGGAAGCTGATTCTTGGGAACCACAAGCGAGGATTTGACCCAATTCTCAATTTGCTTATCCCATGTATACTGCCTGAGATAGTCAATTATGCCACAAACAAGTTCACGGTGCTGAGTATCCACTCCAACAAGTAAGGAGTAGTCCATCACATTGACCGACTGTTATTCAGAAAATGTACCAGTTTAGAAGCTAAGCCATAAATTGTAGGAGTGCATGCTTATCATAAGAAGAAGTCACATGCTTTTTAGCACTACTTAGGATTTACTTAATATGAGCTACAGGTAATTCATCAGTAGGAGTTTATGCAAAACTTACATTGAGGAAACCACAGTCATTCCATACAGCTCGTTGCAAGTTCCTCTTTGATCTTGTGCCAACATACAAAGGAGCGATTTTCATGTCATTCACAAAATTTTGGTCCAAAAGAACATCTCCGTCAGTACTGCCAGCTGAATTAAATCGAGCATGCAGAGCTCCTTTTAGATCATACTGCCTAGTAATATTTCTTCCAAATGAAAGGTTCTCCATCACCATGAGATCATGCCTCGTCTCTTTCCCACTTTTTGTTGGCCTTACAATGACCTGCAATATACAAATACTGAGACCAAAGTCCAAAAGAGCATGTGTACAGTGTTGGCAAGTTTTAAATCAGTTCTGTGCTAATAGGAAGAAATGAAGTTTATAGTTAATTAATAAACCTGATAAATGCCAAGAACTTTTGCAAGGCAGGTCTGATTTCCCTTCTTGTAGCACTGTTCCATGTACTCAAAATAATTAGGACCAAACTTCAAGAACGATTCAAATTCGATTCTCTGTATTTCCTTGATGATGAAACGGTCGTCAAGAGTTTTGGCAAACAAGGATTTACTTTTCCCACCTTTAGCATCCCACTTCCTACACCTACTTAGTGAAGCAATATAATCAACTTCAGATGGGCAACATCGACCTCGCAAATGAGAAAACTCGCTACCGTAGAGACATATAACTGAGTATTTACGCTTCCCAGGCAATTTCCCAGAACCCATAGAGACTTCAGGATGAAGAGTAGAAAAAGAAACCAAAGAATTTAACATATCTAACCCATTCATACTCGATGAACGTGTTTGTTCTGAAACTTGGGTAGACTGGATCCCTTCTAGATCCAAAGAGCTACTTGAAGAGAAATGAGGAGCCAGTGAGAATAATCTCATTATGCCTTGAGAACTTTCATGTGCCTTATCATCAATTCCTCTATCTTTTCTTCCATCATCTCTAAGATCTTCACCCACAATTGGTAAATCCTTCAGCGATGCTAAAGCGCAAGCGATGATACTAGAAAATTCATCTTCATAATCAGACACAATGTACTTGTCATTTCCAAGGGGAATGTGCAGCCTTGCACCCTCATCAATAACAAGTTTATAAGCTGTAGTTTCTACAGCATGGGTTGTGATGGATCCTAATTTTGGCAGGTATCCTCTCTGCAGATCCTTCATGTATTCATGCCGAATTTCAGGAAATGGTGCCCACCACCCCTTATCATTCTCAATATTGGACAATATTGACGCAAGGGATTTACTCCTTTGAGGATCCATAGAATCACTGGCACTCCTCCCATTAGTGCTAGAAAGACTTGGTTTTTCCAACTGCAAATGCGTAGGTGAAGGAAGATTGGATTGTAGATTATTTTCATCACCACAGTGTAAGCATTCAAATTTCCCTGCAGGATCCTCGATGGATGATCCATTTCCAGTTGTTTTTGCTGCAGTTGATAACTCAGTAACTTCAGTAAAAGCAGACGAATTCAGTGATCCATTTTGTTCTCTAAACCCACCAACACTAGCTTCAACAATCAGAGAACCATTTGCTTCGGTAGATACCAAATTCAATTTCACATCACAATTATGGTTCAAATATTCTTTAATAGCTTCTGTCCCATTGTTTTCCTCTGCAGAAGAATCTGCAGCGAACTCAATATTGAGATCATGACAATCTTCCAAAGCTTCGTCACCTACTCTCAGATTTGCTTCTGCCCCATTAGCATCTCCTTCACCACTGTTCTTTCCTAGTAGCTCCTTCTGGCTAATAGGCTCAATATCTGGCAGTGTTGATTGCTTTGGGTTAATGGCTTTGGAATCACCATCCATATAATAAGAAGATAGCAATGAATGAAGACGACGATCCCACACACACGACTCAAGCAGAAGATCTAGTCGTATTCTATTCAAACTTAAAAGTTTATATACCATGACATCCTGAATCCCATCTTCGATGACATTTTGTACGTCAACCTGATATTGAGTCCACATAAATATATGAGACAAAGAAAAAAGAGGTTTAGATATAGCTATTTTAAATGTCTGAATCAAAAACCTAAGAGCAGTATAATGAGAAAACACACAAAATATTCAGCTAACTGCTGTTTAAGACACACTTGAGTTGCCCTTGAAGCAAGGCATAATACAAGCACTTCACATTGCTCATGTGGTACTTGAGTTGCGCTTGAAGGGAAAGCACAAAACAAGTGCTTCTTTCTCTAAAATTCATATATTGATTTATTATTTATGAATTCGATATTAATTTGACAATTCTAGACTCCATATCCTAAATGGACTGCACCAAAAAATCAACAACATAACTACTCTTGTTACCAGAGGCGGACCCACATGCACCCGTGAGGGTGCAGGTGCACTCGGTAACTTTTAAAAAAAATCCGTATATATATATATACGTATAGATAGTTGATAAAATATAACAAAAACTTGCCTGGGCGCACTGGTCAAAGTTGCCATTTCAAACAGCGACCGTGCGAGTTCGAATCCCGCGAAAGGCTTTTTTTTTTAACTTTAAAATCAGTTTTTTCTTTACAATTAACCTTTTTTAAAAATTATTTTTTTGTTAAAACTCGTTTTTGCGACCTCATTGGCCCCGCCCCCTTTCTTAACCACCTTTTTTTGCCGTCTCATCTGGTCCATTCCTTTCTTAATTGAAATTAAAAACAAATAAAAGCCCTAACACAATTCTAAACAAAATATAAGACTGCTAGAAAATCTACAACTTACAAGTATTCTTCACTGCATAATTGAAGTCCTACCCCCATTATCTCGCATACATTGGTAAGCTCTTCTTTACAAGCGTATTTTTTTTTTGTAAGAATTTGTTGTTGATTCTTCTGATATGAAATGGATAGATTTTTGACGAAACATAATTCTTCTCAACCAAGTGCTAGTTTTAGAGACAATTCTTCGCGTTTTATAGATGAGTTTGATTTGCAATCACTTAAACCGGATCTTGGAGAAAGAATATCCATTGATAAATTTAGCCATAGAATACGAGATGAAGTGAGAAGACACTATATTCAACAAGGGCCTTGTCAACCGGATATTAATGATAATGAATATCCTCAAACTAGATTCGGAACGAAAATGCGTCGATTTTGTAAGGCATGGTTTAAGGGCTCATATTCGAGATGGTTTGAGTTATTTATTCAAAATTCTAAAATATTCTTGATAAAAAGTTGATTGTTCTTCTTTTAATTTTTTAAATTATAATGTTCAATATTGGTTAAAGTGAAATAAAATAATAAAATTCACTATTAAAATTTATTGGGGCCTCAAAATTTTGGAGGCCTAAGCAAGGCGCTTTGCTAACCTTACCCTTAACCACTCCTAGTCTTACCCTTGAGGCCACTCTTAGTGGTGCCCCCCTATCTACAAATCCCGGATTCGCCTCTGGTTGTTACTAGCATGTTTACATATTTGAGAATACATGAACATTATTGTACCCTAACACATCCTACACATTGCATCAACATCAATATCAAAATCGTTCACATAAAAAAGTGAACAAACTCTTGCGAGGAAGCTAGGAAACTAATTATGCTATGGGACAAACATCCCAGGGGAACATAGAGTCACAATGATGACACACAAATCCACCATTGTTGAGAAAAAACATAATGTCTCCAAATTTTAGTGACTCAATTATGATAGATAAATCCACCATGGTCGGTCAAGTTAAATCCTATCGGAACGTGTAATCCTAGAACAGTAGCAGAAAAGGAACTAACTTCATGCTGAGATCCCTCTTAGATACCTCATACCACTAAAACAATGCCTCAATCCAACATGGTTCATACAAACAAGTAGTCCTAGAAGGTAGCAGAAAGGAACTAACCTCAAACTGAGATCTCTCTTCCTTCAACATGTTTTCAATTTCAGAAAATTTCATAATTGATCCTTGAAGATTTAGCACTGTTCCAACATGAGACTCTACTGCCTTCAGAGCTTTTTCTACATCAATAAACATCATAATCCCTTTCAAGTACACCTGGTGTAAGCAACAAAAGAAATCATAGGTCAATATGAAGAGTACATGTACAGCCAAATATATAAAAGCATGGGTACATAAAAACAAAATGGAACACTTGTAAGAGCACATACATCATTGAACTCCTGCTTAAGAAATTCTCCTTTGATGGAACTGCTAAATTCCAGCTTCTTGGGAGGAAGAAACACGGAATAAGTAGTAACAGTAGAGTACTTGAACATTGCAACCATTCGCCCTAATCTGCACGCATTTACAGATGACATGAATATCTTCAGAGAGGACAGACACAACAACAACAACAACAACAACAACATACCCAGTGAAATCCCACAAAGTGGAATCTGGGGAGGGCAGAGTCTATGCAGGCCTTACCCCTACCTCTTGGAGGTTGAGAGGCTGTTTCCAATCTTCAGAGAGGGGAGAGCATATAGATCCTCTCATGCCCCAGCATGGCTATTTAACTCATAGGAAACAGCTTTGATGATTAACACAAAAAGTAATGTTGCCATGTCAAAGGGAAAAAGTGGGACAGAAAGAACAGCTGCCGATGGGTAATAGCCACTGGATACAAATGTATTAAAATTACAAACTACTTCACAAGAACTGAAAATAGAACTATGCTACGCGTTCATACCCAAAGAAGTAGAGGAAATCCTTATCAAAGGAGTGACCACATGCAGACAGTCCACTAAAGAAAGGGGAATTTGAGAAACTGAGCTCCAAAAATTTTCCAAAAGAAAACCCACGGGAGCCAGTAGATATTAACACTCTTTTAGTGGAAAATGAGCTTCCATTCTGGGATTTGCATTTACAGCAACGACTCCACATCCAAAGTTTGCCTTCATGTTCACCTCGCAAGCCCTTGTCCATGGGAAGACACTGGACTTGAATCGTAAGGAGCTTGTTGTGATGCACATAATGAAAAATGTGAGCTTCAGGGGATTCACCACACGTCTTGCACTCCTTCTGCACAACAGAGCTTCTTTAAAACACAAGCAAATGTTGCCAGGTAGAGAAAAGACACAATTGATGCAACGAAAAAATGTACATTTAGATTAGTAAATTCTATCGGAAACATTTAGATTAGTAAAGCCACATCAAATGATGTACTCTGCAAATGAGTGATATCATTCTAATAGATTTGGTGAATTTAACTGAAAGGACCTTAATGCAAAGAAAGAGTTTCAAGTGGAGAAAATTGAGTATATGCACCTGGTTTAGCAAATTATCCTGCAAAAACTTTTCAAGGGGAATATCAAAATCTTGATAGAACTTGATCCGAGAAAAATGACTATGCTTACACATAGTCCCTTTTGAAGCATTCCGACAGGACATCAGAACCAAAATACTCTCAGAATCCAATAATGATGCCACATTATCCTTCATATGTTCTTGGTCTTCAAGCTTTTCACCAGATCCCTCTAATTCCAAAGATTCGACCTGGCTCACAAGTGGAGTATGATGTTGCTCCTTTTCAGGGGACTTCACGCCATCAAAACTTGTCTTTTGTTCTGCATCACTGTGTATTAAATCAGGCACATTAGAAACTTGATCATCAGCTTGCACCTGATCATCTTTCGTGGTTCCGTTAAGACTGAAATACGAGGACATGGATTGATGAGAGGTGGAGAAGAGAGGAAATTTATTCCCCATAATCCTTCTGACAGAGGATGAGATAGATGATAATCCAGAGAGAACGACTGGGTTGTATGGCTCATATTGTAGAGATTCGCTTTCTGCGTCTAACTTTTGACTTATTTCTTCATGGAAGCCATTGGATATTGGAATATCAACTGTACCAGATGAACTGATTTCACCGACATGCTCCTCAGCATTAGAGATAATTCCTTGCCCATCACTAACAGATGGTGTTTCGTTACCAAGTGTTAGATTCACCTCCTGGCTAAGAGGTAGAGTTGAGAACATTGCTTTTTGATCCAGAAGGAACGAAGTCTCTAGGATTAAATTGTACGCCACGATGATTGCATCTTTGACTACATGTTTAATCTTCTTCAATTCATCACTGTTCGATCCCATTAACAAAATCTGCACAAAAAACTAACATTCAGTGGAGAACAACTAAATACCTCCAGATGTAGTGGAGAAGGGACAAGCAGTGTTTTAAATGGCGGGGGCGTGCGGAGCATTTTACTTGGCACGGGACGAGGCATAAGCCCCATGGATCTTTAATTTTTAATATAGTAAAATAGTACAATAACACAAAAATTATTAAAAAAATACATTAATAATTTTAAAACATGATTAAAGAAACTCAGAAAACAAAACTTCTAACAACTTTGTACAAGTGGAAATAACGCAATGATACAAAAGCTATTACAAGATGCAAATCAACTCTAAAATCTTAACTTTTAAACAATAAAAGAATCATAATTTCTCAAAATATATTACTATTATACTATGCAATTTACCTCCTTAAAAGAAATAATCAATCAACTATTACTATTATAATTGAAACATCACTCCTTCATGAATAAAGGCAAAATATTTTCAAATAATGAATTATGATAATCTTGAGACATAGGACAAAAACATGAAGACTGTTAAATTAGGTCTTAGGCCTAACTCACACCCCAAAAGCTAGCTCAAAGGGAGGAGGATTGCCCAAGCCTTATAAGGAGTCCACCCATCTCATTAACCACCAATGTGGGACTTTTTGTCATTCTTTAACAAAGACCAATGACAAGTGAATATGTAACATTCGGCTATGTATTTTAAAACATAAATGTTAAGTGATATTCATCCTCACGGCGTTCTAAAATAGTAAATAAGCAATACTATGACCTGTTATTTGAGTTACTCTCAATTTTCTTATTTCTATAGATGAAAAAAACTACTAAGCATCATTCATTTATTAAGGAATTATGAGGATCAATAGTATTGACCAAGGAATTTGACATATAACTTGTGTAAGAATTGTTAGGGGGACACCCGAGCATTGGGCGTTAGGCGTGTTTAGGGTGTAAGCCTCACAGAACTAAGCCCCACATGTGATCCTCGAGGTGTTTTGCCGGTGCCCCTCCCGGGTTGAGACACAAGGTGAGTCCCAAAACAGCCTTCTAAAACACTGAGGATAAGGAAACACCGAGTAGACAATCCATGGGACGTGAATATACTAATTCAGCAGCATTTTGTCCAATTGCTCGTTGAGCAATTTATCATTGTCATTGATGCTCGTATGGGTTAGTCATACAGGCAGAACCAGAAAAAGGTAACTCCATATACAATAGCAAAATCACTTAGTTAAGAAATAAACTTCACAAATAGTGTTATAATTTCAAAATCTTCTGAAAATTCGTAAATTAAGAAATAGTTTGGAGTTTTACTCAACAAGACATAGAGGAAAGGAAAACATCAGTCAAAGTCTGGCATCAAACGGGGACTCGTAAATGTAACAGCTTCAGCAATTGTTGAGTGTTTATGTGGACAAAGTGTTGCTATAAAAATATACAATGATGTAACAAACTGTCTTTAATTTTTCGAAGAGTCATAACTCCAAAGTGAAATTCAGAATTCTTGGTTATCAGTGCATAACCACCTCCTTCAAAATGAACTCTAATCATATAAAAGCAATCTATTTTAAGACATTGATGATAACCAATTATTCTAGTTACACAAGCTTATTATGATAAACCAATTATTTTGGTTACACAAGCTCTGTGCCTATCTTGTATTTGACATGTGATCAATCCTTATTTTTGATAAGTTATGCCATGTCATCAATCTCAAGATAGCTGTAACAAGGAATTTGATAATATGGCTAATAAGCACAGCAGAGCGAAGATTTGAAAGGTCCACAATGCAATATCTTATACTTTTTGTAGGGCACTGGAGAAAGATAAATCTTATTCCAACTTATATTGTTCATGAGCAACCTAACAGTTTGTCGCATGAACCGACTATCAGTAACACATTAGATAACATCAATGAAGAAAACAGACAATAAGCAAATACACTCACTGTACATCCCAGACGAGTAGGACAGCCCTCAATAAACATCAATGTTTTGCTAGGCTTTTTCCCAGCATCTCCAGAAGCAGAATGTTCTTCTGCAAACTTTTCGAAATGAAAGGAGTCACACTGCCTGAGCTTTCGGCTAACCAATATATCAGCAGACAATGAACCTGTGCAACGTGCAACTTTCTCCAAGCGATGTTGTTTCATATCAAAGACTAAGGTGACTCCTTTCTTTAAAATAGACTCCTGTATGTCACGAGAAACAGCATTCTCCACTAAAACTACATTTGGTTGGTACCTTTCTATCATATCGAGGATAGATTTCACACTATCTTTCTCCTGTTATCATAAACAAACAAAAACAGACAATCACTAGTCAAAGAATGTGCTCATTATGGTAATGTGACACACCCACGGATTTGTTGTTTACCTGTTGCACAGACTCCTCGAATGATGACAACTCACTTTTTCTGGAGAGCCCTAGTGCACCCTCGATCAACAGCAACCTAGGTTTATCGTACTGGGTTGGCATGTGTTTGTGCGCAGCATGCTTTTTAAAGACCAAGCCTCTGACAAACCGACTACAAAACACAAAGATATCCGGTAAGCCTGGAGAATTTAGTGGTCCATCCATCCCGAAGTCTTAGTCTGAACAAGCACATAAGTTGTAAATTTTATAACCAGACTGCATGTTACAGACCGAGTCGACCCTGAATTATACTTAAAGCTACTGTTTGATATAGCTGCAAGACTTGCAAGAACAAAAAATGGGTTATAAACATACTAGTCGATAAATGATATGTGTAAGACCTTACAAGAATTATGACTTTTGAAGAAGAACTATCACTCAAAATGTAATGAATGGTGGGTAAAGAAGAGGTTCCCAATTCAAACTTCTTCGGGCCATTCAACTGAGGAGACAATCTTTTTGTGATTGACGAAATAACTAAAATTGAATGAATTACTCAAAGACATAGATTAGACACCAAATCTGTCCGTTCCTATCAGCATGGATCTCCTTTTATTTTGTTTGGCCATCTTATCACACTCCTCTTATTTTATCTTTTACTCTAATTTTCCTTTCTTTTATTATTTTATTTTATATTGTTATTCCATAGACCCCACTTGTGGGATTACACTGGGTATGTTGTTGTTGTTTTTATATCTTTATTAAAGTTGTGACATTATTATTATCATCATATCAATGAATGCATCATTTTAACTGTTGTTGTTGTAGACTTGTAGTTATTTAAAAAAGTAGAAGAAAAACCAACAGATAATCTAAAAAGAAGGTAACAGAATCAAAACAAGAAGCCCAAAGCAGAACAACGTAAAGAAAAAACCCAAACAAGAAGAGAACACAAAGGTAAGAAGGTAGCCAAACTGGAAAAGGCTATGTCAGTCTAAAGGCCAAGAAAATGACTTAATCCAAGGCGTAAAACAAAAGCTAAGGTCGATGCCCAGTTTGATAGAATCCAGAAGGTTAGAGAGGGATTAAACTTGGATCGTTTGATTACACAAAACTAATCATGGCTATCAAATCAAGAGTTGATCTACAGCGATGAATGAGGCTATTGCTTCCTAGAAGTCCTGTGGATGAGAAAGTTAACATTTGCCTTCGCACGCATCCCAAATAATGGGCGTAACTAAGACTGGGCCCCGTACCGGAATGAACCGGTACCGGAATGGTTTGAACGGGTTTTTGACCGGTACCAAGATGAACTGGACCGGAATTATCAGGATGGAAACTCGGTTCCGTCCCATCCCACTATATACCGGGATAGAACCGGAATGGACCGGAATGGGACGGGATGGGATAAACGGAACGGCAAATATAGCTATTTCAAAAAATAATAATTTTTTTGAGTTATTTTGAATTACGAAAATATGAATGTTTTTTATTTTTCTAAGTTTAATAGTTTATAAAGTATTTAAGTTTTGAAATTTATAATGTTTATTTGTAATTTTACTTAAGTTTATTTTTAAAATATTTTAAAAAAAATTTTACTAATAAGTTTGTAAGTTAGGTTTAATAAAGTTTTTTTTTTTAAGTTTTTGAGTTTATGTTATCAGTTTTCAAGATTTGAATCTTTTGAAGTTTATAAGTTATAACTTATAACTAATAACTTGTAATTTAAATAACTTAAGTTTGTAATTTGTTAAATTTATAAATTTTAAAGTTTTTAGGTTTATATTATTTGAAGTTGATGAATTAAGTTTGTAATTTTAAAAAATTAAATAAACAAAAAGGAATGCTAATAAAAGTATAAAACAATGACAAAAATTAAAAAAACCAATCCAATTTCATGGACCGGACCGGAATCGGGATGAACCGGTACAGGTATACCGGTACCAAATCATGATACCGTCCCGTTCCGAGTACCGGTTCAATGTATCCCACCATTCTGTCCCGAATACTACCGGACCGGAACGGTACCGGTACAACCCGGTCCGGTGCCCAGCCTTAGGCGTAACTATACTCAGACAAAATACTAGTGAAATTGGCATCCATGCAGGAACTCCTCATGTCCCCTCACTCCTTCATGTGATCCTTGAAGGATAGCACGTTTACCTATGCCCCTTGGATGCTGCTATATCGTGTCCATATTCAACCTATCTGCTTCTTCCCTTTCCTTCTTTATTGTAACCTACTCTGGATGAATGTATTTCCGACTCCAGTGTATTTACATTACCTAATGCATGCTGGTATCCAATTTGTACAAAACTAGGGGTGTCAAATGGGTGGATTGGGCTGCATTTGGCGGGTCAAAATGGACACGTTATTGACCCACCCAAAAGTTAGTTGAGTTGAAATGATTTGGCTTGAAATGGGCTAAAAAGCGGGTCATAACCCAACCCATCCAATTCTTACTAAGTTTTACTTTCTTTGTTTATTCTTTTATAATTTTTTAGTATCTAATTAATAATTTTCTTTATTATGGCTAACCCAGATCTGGGTGGGCTGATCTTTGGACTGATCATGCAGTTAACTAAAAACCAGTTGAGTTCAGCTTGAAAACTCAATTGGGAGTATTAAAGAACCTAGGTAGGCTAACCTCAGGCTTCTCACCTAATCAAGGAAACTAGAAATGAAGAACTTCGAGCTTCTGATACAAAAAACACTCAAGAGAATTACAAACTTAAGTAAAAGCTAATTGGTTTAGACTTTAGCTTTAGGTTTGACTGTGCTGACAAGGCTTAGGCCTGATGGTTCAAAAACCTAGGACACGATGTTAATCACTTGTGATCTCATCTTTAGCAACGCATATAGGTTAGAGCGCTGGATGTGTCACATCCAATCTGATGAAAGAGTTAAATAAAACGTAGTCCCAAAACATAATTAATTGGGAGGTGCTGAACTTCAAAATCTAATCCCACTTAGTCAACAAGGCCAACTTGAGTCTAAGAGAACGCTAAAAATACTCAGTTGAAGTTTTGGATAGAACTTAAACTGTCTATCATTGAAATGTAATATTGTGCATGATTCAGATGAATGATATCTAATCTTTTTGCCGTTTGAATCTGACTGTCCAATGATAAGTATTTTAATTCAAAGGATAATTATACTAATTTTGTATAGTTGCGGGTTCAAGTTTCAATCTATAATGAATAGGATTATTAGAGTTACCTGAAAGTTATAAAAATCAAAACACCCGTTTGTAATTATTAGTTAAAGTTCAATTCTCTCCATTCATTCAATATGGTTGTAACAGTTAGTCCTTACTTCCACTTTTGCGTGAATGCCTTAACTAAAACTTGGAAGATTAACTTAAATTGGGTAAGATTAGTTGATATGGAATACAATGTCTGTCTAACATCTTCTGTTAGCCACATGAACCTCCTTAAGCAAACTCTTTTTTCGCAAACAAATGGTGTCAAGCAATTCAAAAAGGTGTTATTTTCAAACTAAGTCATGATTACAGAATAAATTTGTGGTTCAAACGAAGTCAAATTGCTACAATGCCCTTGATCCTCTAATTTCAGAATTTCAAAACAGAGTTTAATTGGCAATAGTGGACATTAGTGAAAGCATGGCAGAGGAAACACCACATAAAAAGGAGAATTGCTGAATACACATTACCTAATATCTAATATGCCTAGAATTGTGAATGAATGAGAAATGGAGAAATACAACAGAGTTGAGGAAATGGTGGTTAGAGTGATACCTTTGGCTGCGAGAACCAGTTGAAATGCATTTTATCTTCACATATTCAACTGGATTCATCTTTCCTTCCCTAGAATCAGGCTTCACAAAAGAAGCAGCCTCCCATGACAAGGAAGTGATTATATCAACCCAATTATCACCTTCTTTCACCGAAGCGGCAACACCAAAAGATTTAAGGTGGTCACTAACAAAGGCCTTAAGCTTCATGTTCATTACTTCTTGTAATGCCTTTTGTCGTTCCTCTTTAAGCTTATAACTGCCAAAGTCTTCTTCACCAAAGCTGATTAACGAAGCTGTACTACCCCATTTCTGGCCATCAACACATTCGTCGTCATCATAATTAGCCACACTGTCCTCAATATCATCATCGTCGTCTTCTGGTTGCGGGGGAAGCCAGAACTGGGCATCAAATTCATCATTACAAGAGGTTCCAGCCTCATCATCGTCATATCTTTCATTTCTACTATCTTTGGGTTCCTCAGAGTTACCAGTTCTCGTTTGTTCTGCTTCCCTTCCTATAGCAGAACTAGAATCCTCTTGACTGCTGTCTGTACTACATTCATCAACATACACCCTGATAATAAAGCCAAAAGGGGAACCAAGTCTAAATAAGTTGGCTTTTTCATTATTCAAACCAGAACAATTAGCACCTTTATTTAACCCTCTACCTAAGAAGAATATTGATATAACTAATTACAACTAACCTCACATCTGAATTTGCATCAACAGAAAAGTCACCTGAAAGGTCACAGAATAGGGCTTAAGGGGCATGGTAAATGTAACTAATATGTCAAAGTATGAGATAAAGAAAGCAGAGCATACTGCAACATGAGCCAGAGCTGTTTATGCTTGGTAATGAAGCAGCTGGATTGATCATCAAAATTGCATTATCTGGCATTTCACCACATAATTGGCGCAATTGTACAGAATCCCTGTCATTAAACCTTGAGGAATTTCCACTTTCCAGCTTCTCCATGCTTCCACTTGACTTTGTTGATTGAGCACCACAGTATTGACACAAATTATATTGGATGCCAGGAAGATCTTAAACCTGCAAACTTACAACAGCCGAGAAAAATAATGTGAGCAACTTAAACAAACAAAAATAGAGCCATCCTCTCAACAAAAAAGATTTGTATGATGCAGCAACCTAAATCTTTCATATGAAGACAACCAAGCCTATGAGAAAAGCTTAATGATTTCATGTTGGCATTATTTCGATAACCAAATATGTAGTTTTTTAAGAAGCTATCTCTATGAACTTTTGCATTGGCCAGTTAACGAGAAAAATGCACCTTTGAATGTCCTTGCTTTTAAAGTATAGAGCAGAAACATACTGAAGAAAAAATTGTGAGAGTTAGAAATGATTTTTTTTTGGTGATGTAATTTCTAAATACCACCTGGGTGTTATAAACAGGGAGGAGCAAGAGACCAAGGTACGAGTTCAGCCAAACCCAGTAACTTTGGTCCAAACTCATGTACTTGTCTTAATAAATCCATTTAATAGGTACAAATTATTACTTTAGAGCACAATAACTTTTAAAGGGCTAGAATCTTGCATCCATAAACTTCAAATCCTGATTCCGCCTATGGTTATAAATGATAATAAGTGCATGGAGAACATCCCACATCCCATATTTCACCATGAGTATCCACCCACCATGAATGAAACATTATCACATGGTTTTCTTTCCCGTCACCTACAAAAGCTTTGTGCACCTCCTCACTGGTCACATATCATCCATTACTACGCTCCCTTCTGCACCTTATTACCACTATTATTTATCACGTGTGTTCTCTTGTCTTCAAGTTTCATTAGAAAAATAAAGAAAAAGTTTATTTCCACATTGTTAGCACATGCTTGTAATGGGCAACCATCCTTTTCAACTGCCCAATTGCCAAGTATTGAACTAGTTTCATGTTAAATAACAATCATATTTGAACTTAAGATGATCAATAAAACCATTACCATATATGTTTTTGACACTCTGTATGGAGTTATTCCAAAACCTTCTAACTTTTCTAAATTGTGTTATAACTAAAAGTTGCAGAAGATATGTGGTGGGGGTACTTAATCGGTTTCAATAGACAAATTCCATAATGAGTACTGTTTTACCTCTCCAGCTGCCCCTAAATAGTCTGATTTTCCTCCACGACGATAAGGAGCTAAAAGATCTACTACATTAATGGGCATTGCAACAAACGGATTTTGCAAAATGAAGATATGGGTCGGAGAGGGTACTTTAGAGGCTAAGTTTCAAATGCTAAATAGGCATCAGTAGACAGCTTATGAAAAAGTAATTCAGAATTCCAGAAAGTAGAATTGAAAAAGTAAAACCATTTATGAGAAACTATGGGAAATCAAGTTGTCCAAAACCAAACAAACTCAACAGTTTAAGTTGTCCTAAAAACAAATATAACCACTAAGAAACAAGAATACATTCACAAATGTAATACAGTGATATATATATATGACATAAAATAATGAATCGACGGAAACAAAACATTTTAACATGACAGTTTGGTATTCTTACAACAATGCCAATCAGCCACAAACAGGATAACAGTTATATTCTTCTTCAATTCCTTTTTTTTTCCATGATAATTAGGAGAACAGTTACAGTAACTATTTCTGTCTTTTGGCACAAACCTCTATACTAATATCCATGAATTAAAGAGCACGGAAATAAATCAGGATTTGATAACCGAAACGCCTAAAAAAAAAGAAAAAAAGAAAAAAAATTCTCACATTACAAGAAAGACAAATATTTCCCTTCATCAAAAAAAAAAGACAAATATTTCCTTGACTAAGATAGAGCAGATAGATTAAGATAAAAAAGACGCAAAACAATACGCATGGAGAAAGTTAAAAAGAAAACATCTGTACTACCCAGTCATATAAATGTGAAGCAGCCCAAATGTTACACCCTAGATGGCATAAGTCCGGTAACCGAAAGGATCACTAGCTTAGGCTTTGACCCAAGTAGCATGGGGAACGTGGACAGCCTCCCATAAAGAGCTAAAAAAACTTAAAAGATAAAACTATGCTGGATTTTCATATATCAACACTTGTGTCATATAAATGTGAAGCAGCCCAAATGCTGCATCCTAGATGGCGAGAGTCCAGTAGCCGAAAGCATCACTAGCTTAGGTTCTGACCCAAGTAGCACGGGGCACATGGACAGCTTCCCATAAAGAGCTAAAAAACCTTAAAAGATAAAACTATGCTGGATTTTCAAATATCAACACTTGTTCATGAATCACTGATTGACAGAATTAGTTTGTCACTTAATAGAATAAAAGGAAAAAGACAATTCTTCTTTATTTATCAAAAAAAGTACTCCAATTAAATCTTCTAGATTTAAGAACTTGCCACTCTACTATGAACCAACAACAAGAACTACTACTACGCCTCAGTCCCAAACCAGTTATGGTCGGCTATACGAAACAAACACAGATTAATCTCTATGTAGCCAAACTTGTACCCAATTCCGATGATTCAAACAAGTCACAGACATCACAGAAATCACAAACTTACAATGCCATAGCCTAAAATTAAAAATTCACAAACACAAAAAGGAAAATTCCAATCAAATCAACATGATAAAATCTTAAAAACCATCCTTTAAAAGGATGAAAACAACATAAAGATCCTAATAGCAAGATTAAAAACTTCAAAAAAACCAATAAACATTAAACAATCAGCAAAAAAGAAAGAAAAAGATTTGAACTTTACATCAACTTACAGTAAAAAGAAGCAAATTAAGATACCCTCCAAATGAATCAGAAGCATATCTTAAAATCAACCCACCAGCTAAAAACCCAGTTAATATTTCCCAATTGGGTATCCAAAAAATGGAAAATCTTGCTAGAAAATTTAGGAGAGAGAGAGAGATAGAGAGAGAAAGGACATTTAAATGAATTAAGGAAGACAGGAATGAAAATGTTGGAAACAATCTTTCTTTGGTCTGGGACCCACTATGTGTTCAATTTTCCTTTGCTATAGTATGGAGGTGACATAATACCAAAGTTTCAAAAATTATATATATTGTTTGTAGTCCTAGTTGTTAATTTAAAGATATTCAATATTTTCAAAAAATTCAAGAGGCAAAAAGATTAATACACACATATTTTTTTTTAAAAAAGGATCTTTTATTTACATAGTACATATGGATATATGAAATGATTTGATTGGCTTCTAGGAGATTTTGTAAAATTATTGACAGTTTTTGCCTCTATAGTATTTATTTATCTTTTATGTTCAATTCATAAGGTATTATAAGAAATCTTTTTTTTTTCATAAATATATTTTGCCTTTTGCACCTAAACTTCTTCTTTAAATATATAAGAAATTGTTCTCTTAACTAATTATTTTAATAATTCAAAAAATTTCAAAGGTAATGGACCCACTCTTTAATCTTTATTTATTTAAATTTAAATGTTAAAATATTTATTTGGTGTCATGTTTAAACTCGTGACATGCAACTAACACACGAGGTTTTTTTCTTCTTTCCAATTACAAAACTAATTTATGTTCACTTATACTAAATCGTTCTCACATATTGTCACACATAAAGTTGTCTTCTACTGCTAGGAGTGTTCATGATTTAGTAAAAACTTATTTGAAACAAAAAATCAAATCTATAATGCTACGGTTCTAACTATTTTTCTTTTTGAATGACTTCTTGTCTTTTGTTTTTCTTCTTCTTGAATAAATCATTTTTTTATGTATAATAATAATCAAACCAAAATCGATAACAACCAAGCTGATAAATATATATTTAATTTAATTTAATTTAATTGTAATAATTTAAAAATTAATTAAATCAATTTAATTTTAACTTTGATTAATAACTATCTTAGTTTTAGGTCTATGAATTATGAAATAGTTTGATACCTACTATGAACCATCCAAACAATGCATAACTTAATATTTGATTGATAGATTCAACAATTTTAGTATAAAGTCAAAAGAACACAATCTAGAGGTTGTGGAATAAGTTAAAGACGCTCCAAATTTTAAAAAAATAACAACTTGAAATAACTTAAGACATTTTTTTTATTAGTGAATTACATAGCCAAGCACCTTGTTTGATTATGGAGATTAGAAATCTTTTATTTTCTTGACAAGTCAATGAAAGAGCTAGCTAGAACGATTCTAAAGTGTATTTTCTTATATAAATAAATCACCAAATATTTAATAAATTGCCAAATATTTAAAGGTGTAGATGTAGTTTTTTTTTCTTTACTAATTGTATCGATCGATCTAAACTCATCATTTTTAAGGCGGAGTACATATGACATATGTGAATATAAATGTATGAAAATACACAAAAATTACAATAAGGGAAAAGGGTCAAATATGCCCCTAAACTATTCGAAAAGGACTAGATATACCCCTGTTTAAAGTTTGGTTCACTCGTGCCCTCGCCATCCAACTTTTCGTCTAGATATGCCCTTATGGGCGTATAATGCCAAATGGAATTGCCACGTCAATTTTACATTACCACGTGGCATTTATATTAAAGGGAAAAGGGTCAAATATACCCCTAAACTATTCGAAAAAGTCTAGATATACCCCCTTTTAAATAAACTACCCGACCCGTTTTCAACAAAAAAAATTCGGTAAATCTCGAAAATGAGTAATTGACTAATAAAAAATATGGAAAAAAAATAAAATTAACGCCAAAAATTCACAAATAAATATAGTAACCTTAAATTCAACAATTTTTTAAATTTTATTTTTTCGTATAAATCTCGAAAATGAGTAATTGATTAATAAAAAATAAGAAAAATAATAACCTAAAAATTACAGCATAAAGTCATTTTTACATAATTTTTTTATTAAATTCAATTACTCATTTTCGTGATTTATCGAAAAAAATAAAAATTTTAAAAAATTGTTGAAATTGTTGAATTTAAGGCTACTATATTTATTTGCGAATTTTTGGCATTATTTTTTTTTCTTCATATTTTTCCTATTTTTTATTAGTCAATTACTCATTTTCAGGATTTACCCAAAAAAAAATAAAAAATTTAAATTTTTTTATTGAAAACGGGTAGTTTATTTAAAAGGGGGGGGGGGGGGGGTATATCTAGACCTTTTCGAATAGTTTAGGGGTATATTTGACCCTTTTCCCTTTAATATAAATGTCACATGGTAATGTAAAAATGACGTGGTAATTCCATTTGGCATTTAACGCTCATAAGGGCATATCTAGACGAAAAGTTGGACGGCGAGGGCACGAGTGAGTCAAACTTTAAACGGGGGTATATCTAGACATTTTCGAATAGTTTAGGGGCATATCTGACCCTTTTCCCTTACAATAAATATTAATGAGGACACATAATATTTAAAAGTAGAACAAGTTATGTATAAAGAAAATAGTAAAAGTTGAACTTATTAAGTTAAGTTCATGGATTTACACCATTTGAAATAGGGAAAATTGTCACATATTGTCACACATAAAATTGTCTTCTACTGCTATTTATTGATTGGTGCTATAGGTAGGAGTGTTCATGAATTAGTAAAAACTTATTTGAAACAAAAAATCAAATTTATAATGCTACGATTCTAACTATTTTTCTTTTTGAATGACTTCTTGTCTTTTGTTTTTCTTCTTCTTGAATAAATTATTTTTTTATGTATAATAATAATCGAATCAAAATCGATAACAATCAAACTGATAAATATATATTATATTTAATTTTAATAATTTAAAAATTAATTAAATCAATTTAATTTTAACTTTGATTAATAACTGATTCAAACTTATCTGTGAACAATCTTAATTATAGGTCTATGAATTATGAAATAGTTTGATACCTACTATGAACCATCCAAACAATGCATAACTTAGTATTTGATTGATAGTTTCAACAATTTTAGTATAAAGACAAAAGAACACAATCTAGAGGTTGTGGAATAAGTTAGAGACGCTCCAACTTCAAAAAAAATAACAACTTGAAATGACTTAGACATTTTTTTATTAGTGAATTACATAGCCAATCACCTTGTTTGCTTTTGGAGATTAGAAATCTTTTATTTTCTTGGCAAGTCAATGAAAGAGCTAGCTAGAACGATTCTAAAGTGTGTTTTCTTATATAAATAAATCACTAAATATTTAATAAATCGTCAAATATTTACAGGCGCAGATACAAATTTTTTTCTTTTCTAATTGTACCGATTGATCTAAACTCATCACTTTTAAGGCAGAACACATATGACATATATGAATATAAATGTATGAAAATACACTAAAATTACAATAAACATTAATTGAGGACACAAAATTTTTAAAAGTATAACAAGTTATGTTTAAAAAAATAGTAAAAGTTGAGCTTATTAAGTTAAGTTCATGGATTTACACCATTTCAAATAACAAGCATTGTTTCCTCTTCTTTATTTTATTTTAAATGACCATGTTTGATTTGTTACGTAGTTTAATTAAGAAGTTAAGATTTCTTTTACATACTTAAAATATCATAAAAATTGTGGTCTTTTAGCATGATATAAACTAAAACAAAAATAAATGAAAGAAAAAAAAGAGAGGATAATCAAGGAAAGAGAAAGGAGAATAAAAATGTGGGAAAAATTATTAAATTAAAATAAGGAACAAAAATAAGAAATTGGATTTTCTTCTTCTAGCTAGGCGTGCGTACGTAGATTCCTAAAAACATGGTTCAAATGCCCCTTCTAAGACGGCTTTTTGTCCCATGTCCATGCACACTAATCATATATTTTATAATATAATTATAACAAGGACATGTTGACTAAATTACGGACTTTTATGAATTTGCATTTGATAAGTAAGCAAAGAATATTTTTCCTAAAGCAAGTATACATAAAGTAATTTATTAATATGAAATGGAGGGAGTATTATAGGAGTGGAATATGGTAGCGAGTGGGGTTCAAGGTGATTGGGTGGGATGGTTAAGGGGTGAGGATTGGAGGCATTGGAGACAGGTAACCACTTTGTATCCGTCATCTCTTTGAAGAAGTTGAAAGGCTAGAAATGACGCATTTAATTAAAATTTGTGACTCTCAGTCAACTATATATCTTCTTTTCACCTGAAAATTTTGGATGGGGGGAGTAAATTCTTCTCACTTTTTTTATGCGAACTGAATACGGTTCTAAGACGAGGGAAGCACTTAAAAGCCACTTTATTCATAACTTGAATTTTGAGATAGTCGGATAGCAACTATCTTCTTCTACCTCCTCATGGATTCTCTGTATCTTCCACTGTTGAACTTGACATGTTAGTAATTGAACTTGTTTTTCCTATTTCATAAGAGAAGTCAATTTTCTTATTCTCAAAAGACTTGCTTTTTTACAAAATATATTTTCAAAACATTTTGACCGATCAAACATGAAAAAATTGTATTCCTCCCACCAAATGATGTAAATTATTTGACATCCCTCTCTAATTATATCATTGTTTTGTTTCCTATAGTTGTCTATTTATTGAACTTTTTTTTATGAATGATTGTTTATAAAAAAAACTTAAAAGTTAACTGTTTAGTCTTTTAATCATTAAATATTGATTAAACTTAAAAACATATATGACTATAAGATTATCGTTACATTAATTACAAGAAATAAACATAAAGTGTTATAAATAGTTTTTTTTCATATAAATTATGTTCTGGCACACCATGGGTTCGTCCATTTATTCAATTATTGTTCCAATATATACTACTATTAACTTCTGGGAAACTTTATCCACATTTCTAATACCAAATCTCTCTGTTTTGACTTTTTGTTTTGTAGATTCACTTTACTTAATCTTTTGTAATTTATATTTCTTTTCTATGCTTTGTGAGTTGTCTTGTGACGGTGAATAAAATAAGGCATGGTTTGAATATATATTTCCTTTTGAAGATGCTAAAATTCTAGAGGGCATTTAGGGGTGACGCTCTCAATATGATTTTTTTCATATTTCAAACTTAAATCTAAAATCTCTAATTAAGAGTGGAATAATTTTACCAGTATTATGCCACAACATGTTAGTGGCTATTATTTGATACACATAAATATAAGCAATATCATATTTGTTAAATTGTTCAATCCTGGTGTTTTTGTTAATTTCACTCCCATAGAGATATGGGGAAAATTGTAATAATCGCTTCCAACAAGACAGAAAAGGACAATTTTGGTTCCCACCCACTCACCTTTGCGGGTTATTTGATACGCAGATTAAATTATTCTAGTATTATAATTCAAACTAATTTATCTTATGTAAAAGATAAGATGAAGTAATTCTAAATTGAATGAGATAAAATGAGATATTTTATGATTAAGCTTGAAAGAAAATGTATATTGCATTTGATTGATGAGATAAATTGATCATGCGATAAACTCTATTATACCGTTAATCAAATACAATACAATTTTTCTTTGAGACTTAATTCTAAAATATTTCACTTTATCTCACGTAACAAACGGCCCCTTATAGTGCCCTGCCTAAACCTGCCAGCCCCAACTAATTATTTGGTATAGTTCTTTGTTATCGTTTTGAGTTCATACTTTTACATAAATTAGTTTTTTTTGCATGTGTATGTCAAGTCATGTTATGTATTATTTTATAAAATAATATACATATTATCAACTTAAAAAATTAAATAAAGCGCAAATTTCTTTAAGTGATTATGGTAATTAATTGTTGGGATAAAATGATGGAATACTAGTTTAACCTATGAAGATATGTATATACTTTTTTACTTATTTCGATTTTAAGATACAAACGTGTTAAAGTGTATCACACCCAATACTATCATATAGATATAGGATAGTTAATCATGCATGAACATTTAGAATGATATGAAGATAAATTCACATTCGTATTATATATTATCTCTTGTTCTCCTATAACAACGTTGTTTAATATGAATGTTGCACTCTATTAAGAAAATTACTTAGAAAGATCCATTGTGTAAACTGATGGTCTATAGACATACTTGGTTTACCTTTTGAAAACATGCTTGACTTAAGTATTCTTGAATTACATCTACATAATTATCACATGCTTGATCAATGTATCTTGATATAGTTATTTAACTTCATTTTACTCCTCTAATCGCTTAATATTGAGCATTGCGTATCTCTTGGAGGGGAGAAGTTCCTAGTTCCAACGGCGCATACTATTATTAGATCATGTACATGTCGGTATACTAACAATTGAAATGGGTACCACACACTAGTACACTAACATTTTTGTGTGTGGGGTTCCGTGAGTGGACCGGGTTGATTTATTGTGTTATATCTATAATCTATTGATCCATGAGTGGCCGAGATGTGTGTTTAAATGCTCGCACGGTTCTCATGTATATCGAGATTGCATGTTAAACAATGTAGAGGATGATTAGGGATCCTTGGAGGTCCGGGTTAAGATTAAAAGGATGATGAATCAGGTGTGGCTTTGTTGTAAGGTTGTGGATCATGCGATTTGTGAATGTTAAGTTCGTGCTATGTCATAATTGTGGTCAAAACGATATAATTCCTACTTTATTAAATTGTGTTGCTTGCTTATATTTGTATAAGTGGAACGTTGTTATATTAAGGCAAAGTCGGCATGCGAGCTTGAGGGGCAGTTAGTAAACTGATTAACAAAGTTAGTAGCAATCTTGTTTTTGAGGGAATCTCTATGTGATAGAAGTGTTAGGTTACGATCTGATATGTGAGTGAAATGGCCTAGATGTTGGAGTTGGCAGTGAAAGGAAGTGGTGAATCAAGGGTTGGGGTCCTACCTTGATCTTCAAGTTGTATAATTTTTTGATTACTTGCATGATATTATGTGGTGTATTTGGGTCGATTGATGATACCTACCAGTGCGTGTTGGTTGTACTGATATTACTCTTGTTATGCCACTTAACATAGTCTGGTTGTAGGATTAGTTATGTTTCTTAGTCGAATGCGAAGATGATCTCCAATAGCCTTTAATCCTCTTTCCTTGTGGTGAGAGTTGTGTCTTATTTCTTTTATAAAGTGTACTCTTAAAAACTCTTGTACCTGTTTAGAGTAGTTCCTTAAGGAGTGTTTAGTGTGTTTCTATACAAAGGGCTTGTTCTAAATCAAGTTAAGAGTATCTCTATGATTAAATAGGATTATATTTTATTAATTTCTGCATTGCCTGTTTTCGAATTGAGAGGTAAGGGTTTTCCTATCTAGGTGTTAGAATAGGTGCTCACACAGTCTAGTAGGTTGGGTATAGACAATTTGATATCAGAGCCCAGATTATCAGTTTCCCGGTAAAAGAGCAAATGTCGAATAGAGTCCTATGGATTGGTGAGTTGACATCCACATTTAATCTTCAAGAGGGGCATCGAAAATTTTAGAAAGTCGTCTCACTGTTTTACTCATTTCGTGTGGTCTGTCGCTTGTGGTATGGGTTGAGTCCAATTGATATCTTCAAATTTCAATTGGTATATCAATGAAGTAAACCATATGTTGTTGTCAAGGCTGAAGGGACACAAGGAAGGAAAGATTGGAATAAGAAAGGTTTCAATTGTTATTTGACCCTAATAGGCATGAGAATGCATGTATGGTTAGTTTATGGTCATCTATGGTGCGAATAGAATGTAGTGAACCTAATTTAATTTAGTGATAAAGTGGTATGCCCCAAGTCTACACCCTAGGCGTATTCGGTACTCGAAAATCATTGTTGGTACCCAAGTGAACCCTTGACCTAGCTGACTACTTAGCGAAAGATTAACTCAAGCATACATAAGTTTAAAACAAAAGAACACTTAAAACAATTAACTGAATCTTAAAGTTGCCTGAAGATACTAAGTGTAAATGATCAAGTTTATCAAAACATTTGAAACAAAAACTGAAAGACTTACTAACTCTGTCTATCTATGAAGCCTATACTATCTAAAGATAGGTGTCGAGAAAAAACTCACGACAATCTTAACCAGTACTACTAAAGTAGTAAAAGACTAGATTCCTCCGGAAAAAAAGAGGTCTCACCAAAAGCTTACGAGTAGATAATGTGATCTCAATGAAATACCTATTGATAATCCTGAATACATGTATCTGCATCATAAAATAATGCAATATCAAATGACGTCAGTACATGGAATGTACGATATGTAATAAGGTTGAAGGAAATAGATAACTGAAATGAAAGACTAAAAACAACTCAACTAAGTAAAGCATGAACATTTTTAAGCTTCGCAATAAAAGTGCAACGATAGTGTATATATATATATATATATATATATATAGAGAGAGAGAGAGAGAGAGAGAGTGTGTGTGTTTCAATAAAAAATCTCATTGATTAGGGTTCATGTGATAATATAAGCGTGAACAACAACTCCAGAATCTAAACATATCAAAATCTCATAGTCTCCATAATTGAGAAATCATTTTTTAGAATAAGAAACACAAATCGAATTCAAAACTCATGGAACTTTGGATAGTTTCCTAGATTTATCTCTACTAAATGAATTTAGATGTAGGGAGTAACGACGAACTTAGTCTATCACCATGAATAGCCTTACTCTCGGAGAAACTTTGAAGACGATGACTGAAACCTTAACTTTCTCCTCTTAGATCCTTGCTCTAAGTTTTGAGAGTGTTTATGAGAGCATTAGGTCAAACTAAAATGATAGGCACCTTGTTTAGGTTATAAACCGATGGGGTTAAACTTAGAAGGGAAAAAAAAGACTAAACTAACCCCACTTAAAAACTATTGAATCACTTCTACGGGCACCATGTACGGTTCGACAAGCTTCTACGGACCGTACTGGTCAACCATACCGTAGAAGGATTACTGGAACATCAACTTTCTGATCATTAACCATGAGCCACTTCTAACGGTCCGTCTAACCAACTACGACCCGTCGACACCTCTCATACATCCCAAGCCCAGAAATTTCTTTCTTACATCAACCACGATCTAGTTTATACGGATTGTCATTCCTTGTATGACCTATACAAGCCACTCGTGGCACTTAAATTATCAAAATTTTCACTATGTCTTGAAGCTACTCACGACCCTCATTTACGGACCGTACCTCTTTCTATGGTCCGTCATGTTGGTCTGTAGAATCCCATCTGAGGCTTAACATTTCTCAACTTCGAGGACTCAAACCACGACTGATTCCTACGACCCGTATAACCTTTTATGGTCCGTACATGGATTCGTGGAATCAGCGCACCAACATTTCTTGAAATTCTTCTATGTCTATCTGGGCTATGAACTTGTGAAGTGTTACATAAATCTAAATAATTGATACTGTATGCATTGTATGGTCATAGCTCCATGTATATGTTCTTTGGAGCTAGAGCCAATCAATAGAATGAAATGAAAGAATGGTAAGCCTAGGGCGACGAACATGGCTCAAGAGTGTCTATACAAAGCCCCTCTCTTCTTCACTCAAAGAGGCAATGCACCCTTTGTTTGAATGGTACTTGATTCATAAAGAATGATTCTTTTGAAGTTATACGGACTTTCTAAAAAAAATGCCACATGGAGCGTGTCACGAGATATATCGCTCTCGGACTTTTTACGGTAAGGCCAATGCACCAACCAGCCAGTGTAGTGGCGAACACGTTGTGCTCTAAGCTAAGCTATTTACCTTGTAGACGGAGGAGATATAGAAAGTGTGTTGTGCTTGATTCATAAGATTCGATAATCAATAGCACCAGTAATGACCGAAAAGGTGTGAAATATACTTGTTTGGAATTTGGTGAGATTGTGGACAAGTAATAAATTATGGTGTAATTCAGGACTAGTTTTTTGATAATGTGGTAATAAGTGCTTAAATATGTGTTGTGGGTATGATACTGGGGTTTATATGTTTGAATCTATGATTGAATATTTGTGATACTCATGTATGAGAATGATCTCAAGATTATCTTAATAAGTATAGTTGTGTTTCAAGAGTTGGTATGTATATGGGAATGGGGAAACATTGCATAATTTCAAAATTTCTGGATTGACCCCATCGGGGCCATCATACCAGAACTGACACGCTACAGTGCTTCTGCTATAGCGTGAATTTCTTCACTATAGTGGCGTGTCAATCGCTATAACGATCAGGGTGAGGCGGAACATGAGCCTTGTTTTCCCCTGTTTTTGCCTTTCATTACCAAAAATTTAACATTTCTATTTCCATCTCATATCAATGCGGAAACAACAAAAATGCATCCAAAGAACCATAACATAAATCACCGATGATTACGTAGTTAACACAAGTATCCATATGCTATCAAAAATAAAGGAAAGCAGGAAAAATGTCTTCATGTCCAAACGACGCAAACCCAAACAAATAGAAATTACATTCTAGGAGTGGGGTTCTCTGCCCATCCTCGCTCATAAATAGAAACTCTTGCAAGTCATGTGGCTGCAACTGGAAAGCTCATGCTTCAGAGCGATGTAGATGAATATGACTTTAATGGTCTTCCACATATGAGCGAGTAAGCGGTCCCGGGAGAAACCCCTCTTCCTATCGACATCACTCTATGTCCTGGACAGAAGCAAGTGAGGATAAGGTCTCAGTAGGAGTGGCCTTCATGTACCTTCTGACTGCAGCCAAATCTACCTCCAAGTGGCTGTTAGATTTCGGGGACTGGTACTAGGTAGGAGGAGCTAGAATATCCTCATCATCATTGAAATCACTTACCTTCCTTTTCTTTTGTAATTTGGAGGGTTGTTACTTCACTTATAGGGGGTTGAACAAATAATCAATCTCCATCTCAAGATCTATGTCATCCACATCTACCCTTGCTTGTCTATAAAGTGAAGACACTAGGCCAGGAAGGAAGGGAGATTTCTTACTACCTCTATAGAAGTCCCTACACTTAGCTACTATATGCTCCCTCACTTTCATCTGGATCCCCCGAATAGTGCAGGCAGCCACCTGTGCTTAAAGGTAAGTCACATTAGAAAATTTTCCCGATAGATGGATGCTTCGACTAAACAGTGGTTGGTAATGCCCTCTGTAGTAGGCCAGTATACCTCACTCTTGTATTCCTCAACAACAAGTGAGTACCATAGTCATGTCATGTTTGTATCCCTTAGCTTGGCCTCATAGGCTGCATTTGAGACTTCTGGCACCCCATCACCTCATTTATAGTTTGGAAATCCATGGGGACAGTCATTACTCTAATATGGAGGGTGGGGTTGGGGGAATCCCAAAGGATAGTAGAAAGAATGACATAGAATTCCCTTACCCACCCAACCTATGTGAAAGAAGGAGACTCTACCAAGGGGACTCAACCGAATTCTTGAAACCGGTTGTAGAAAGCAATGGACTTCTCTGCTGCTTCTCTCATTTTAAAGGCCCACTCATGACAAAAGCCCATATTTCATATATCACAGAACCTCTCCTTACTAGCGTCATCCAATAATATTTCATAAAGGTAGTTTTGTCCTTAGTTAGCAGCCATTTGATCGATTGAACCTGCAAACACATAAATTGTTCAAATTAGAACCATAAAATCTCCTAATAAGGTCTTTCGAAAGAAAACTCCTACTTTCAATTGTATTATGAGGCTATTTCCCACCTCTTCCCGCTATAGCAGGTTGCATCTCCGATAGTGGGATCTCTATAGAGTTATCTGTAAATTGGTTTATATTAAAACTGAGAGAGCATTTTGGGAATTTTATTTTCTCATTCATCAAGTGTAAGGAATGTACAGGACAAGTTCTTATATATACAATACAATCACTGACTCTAACAACCTACTGAGAAGCACGTGACTACAATTAATTAGTAGCTAACTAATTACAGGACTTCACTAACTAATTTCATGAATCAACTAACTATGAGTTAACTAACCAACTAACTATGAATTAAGATCTCCAATATCCCCCCTCAAGCTAGATGTACTGAAGACATTCAAGACACCTAGCTTGGCAAGCAAAAAATCATATTGAGATCTTCCCAAGGCCTTTGTCAACAGGTTTGCATGTTGGTCCTTGGTGTTTATGTAGCTTGTTTTGATTAAACCTTGTTGCACCCTTTCTCGGATAAAATGACAATCAAATTTCAATGTGTTTTGTTCGCTCATGAAAGACAGGATTTGCTGCTATTTGTATAGCAGCTCAACTATCACAATGGATGGTGACAGGATCATCAAAAGTCAATCCCAACTCTTTGAATAAATTTGTCACTCAAACAACTTCAGCAGTTAATGTGGCAAGGCTTCTATATTCTGCCTCTGCAGAACTCCTGGAGACAATGTTTTGCTTCTTGGATTTCCAGGAAATTAAGGATTTCCCATACTTTAACAAATACCCAGTCATTGATCTTCTAGTAGTAGGACAAGCTGCTCAGCCTGCATCACAGAACCCACTGAGCTTAACTTGTCTTTCTGAACTCATAAGTAACCCCAGACCTAGTGCTGCTTTGATATACTTCACCACTCTCAAAGCTGAATTCCAATGAGACAGTGAAGGTTTTTGCATAAACTGGCTCAAACACTGCACGGAAAAAAATATATTTGGTCTGGTATTAGTAAGGTAAAGTAGCCTACCAATCAGCCTTTGGTACATGCTAACATATGTAAATAGCACATCATCTGAATTGTAGTCTGCACTGGTAAGTTTCATATTACATTCCAAGGGAGTGGATGATGGCTTAGCCCCTGCCAAACGAGCCTCAGATATTAGTTCAAGTGCATATTTCCTTTGGTTCATTACAATCCCCTTTGTTGATTTGCAAAATTCAATGCCCAAAAAAATTTTCAATTCTCCTACGTCTTTGATTTTGAAATGATGATGTAGAACCTGCTTGGTTTCTTGTATCAGTAGTGAATCATTTACTGTGATTAATAGGTCATCCATATACACAAGTACAATGACTAGTGTTGGCCCTTTCCTCTTGGTAAATAAGGAATAGTCTAAGTGACTTTGTGTGTATCCAGAATCAACCAATGCATCAGTCAACTTAGCATTCCATTGCCTAGAAGCTTGCTTAAATCCATACAATGACTTAACAAGTCTACAAACTTGATGCCTTTTCTGATAAACAAACCCTTTAGGCAACTCCATATATACTTCCTCAGCCAAATCACCTTGCAAGAAAGCATTAAATACATCCATTTGATAAATCATCCACCCTTCAACTGCTGCAATAGCAATGACTAACCTCACAGTAACCATTTTCACCACTGGTGAAAAAGTCTCTTGATAATCAATTCTTTTTGTTACTATAGCCCTTAGCTACAAGTCTAGCTTTGAATCTATCAACTTCACCATTTGCATTATATTTGATTTTAACAACCCATTTACAACTTATGGTATGTTTCCCAGGTGGTAATGTCACAACATTCCAAGTTTCATTCTCCTCTAATGCTGTAATTTCTTGTTGCATAGCCTCCACCCACCTAGGGTCTGTAACTGCCTCCTCATAGGTCCTTGGTTCAGTATCATTAGACATCTTACTTAGATAAACTTGATAAGTAGGGGACAGTTTACGGTAGGATACATAATTGGCAAGTGAGTGAGGATGGTCAGAATAAGTCACATGTGTCGCATATTTCTTCATCCAAATAGGTGGATGAGAAATCCTGGAAGAAGTTCTGGGCAGTACTATACTCTCAGTATTTGGATGCAGTGAAGCTTCAGGGACTTCAACTATCTCTTGAGTCTCAGCTGGAACTATTTCCAAATCATCAGCATCTGTATCACTACCATTCACAACATCATCTATGTGAACTGCATCACTACCATTCAAAATATTACCATCTCCAATAGCACTGTCATCATGGTTTGCAACATAATTAGGAGTAACAACAACTATCTCATTATCACAGGCCTCATAATCAGTAGCCTTAAATGAGTCATTGACAAAAACTGGCATACTTTTGTCCTGTAACTAAGCAAAGGGAAACACATGCTCCTTGAAAATAACATCTCTGCTAACTATAAGCTTCTTGAGATTCAAATGATACAATAAGTAGCCCTTTTGAGTAGATGAATAACCAATCATAACACATGTTTGTGCCCTGGGAGAAAACTTGTCATTTTTCACTAGTGAAGTAGCATATGCTAGACAACCTAATGTTCTCAGATGATCAAGTATAGGTTTGGTATTGTGAAAAACCTGATGAGGATATCTGCCTTGTAAAACTTCAGTGGGCATCTTATTTATAAGATATACAACAGTTGTCACACATTCACCCCAAAATCTAATAGGAATAGATCCCTGAAATTTGAGAGCTCTTGCTACTTTAAGTATGTGTCTGTTCTTCCTTTCTACCACTCCATTTTATTGTGGAGTGTATGGACAACTACTCTCATGAATAATTCCTAGGGATGCAAACAGTGAACTACAATCTTTATTAAAAAACTCTGTTCCATTATCAGACCTGTTCCTCTTTATTTTTCTGTCAAACTGATTCTCAACAAGTAAGAAAAAAGATCTGAGTATACCAAGAATATCACTTTTCAATCTCATTAAGAACATCCAAGTCATTCTTGAATTATCATCTACGATGGTTAGAAAAAATCTAAAACCATTATGTGTAGCATGCTATATGGTCCCCATACATCAACATGGATCAAATCAAAAACATCATTTGTCTTAGATGTACTAATAGGAAATAGAAGCCTTGTCTGCTTTGCTAAAGGACAAATTGAACAATTATCACACATTCTTACATTTGATTTATTATCTACTAAGGACAATAGTTTGAGCACCTTAATAGAAGGATGCCCCAATCTATTATGCCATATCATACAAGTTGAGACATCTGCCTTTGCCATGAGTGCCTTTTCATTACTCACGGATGCCATTGCTTCAACCAATTGACTAGGCAAGTAGTACAAGCCGTTTATATCTTTACTGATCCCCTTCACCTCTCCATTGAAGAGGTCCTGAAATACACAAAACTCAAGGAAAAAATGAACAAAACAATTTAGTTGCCTGGTCAATTGAGATACTGACAATAGGTCATGTTTAAAATCAGGTACCACCAAAACATTATCCAAAACTCCTGTCAAAACTACACAGCTCCCTGAATGAGTTACTAAAGTGGTCTGACCATTAGGAAAATACACTCTTTTAACTATTGTAACACCCTAGAAGTTTTTTTCGAACTAAGACTCGAACCGTTCATCGTAGTGAGTGAGATTTTTCCAAGGAATTAAAAATTTCTTAAGTTTTAAGGTCACTAGATGTAGCACCTTGAGTTCCAAAAAGAACTAAATTGGAAATGGCAAAATCTAAAAATTTTGCAAGTTAAGCTAAGTATGAGTTTTGGGTTGACTTCAAATGACCATAACTCCTATATCAAGATGATTTAGGTGTGCTACTAGATGCCGTAGGAAAGATATTTGAATTATCTTTCCAACGCCACCGAGTTTTGCTAAGTTTCGAGTTCGGATGAGTGAGATATGGTCTTTTGAAGTTAGGTTGTCCAGTTAAGGAAAGTTAGCCGAAAATAGTAAGGGGTATTTTGGTCTTTTCCTTACCCAATCAGATTTAATTCATTTTTAGTAATATTTTAGGGGTATAATCTGATTAGGTTCAGTTTTATAATCCTAGTTTACGCCTAAGGTTTTAGTTGAGAGTTCAAAAAGAGAAAAAAAAGAAAAGAGGAGATGATCAAGCGTTCGTCGAGATTCTTGCGTCTTGTTGCGGATTTTCGCCATGGATTTGATCCTTAAGAGGTATGTAAGCTTCCATAGTGTTGGGTTTGTTCACCCACACGCCAAACATGCTATTTTCAGCGCAAATTTCATTCTTGAAGTTGAAAGATTTGAGTTCTTGATAGGTGTTCTTGAAGTTCATTCTAAATCTTGTTGTGTTGGGTTTTGGATGATTTCTTGAGATCAAAGTGAGTGTTTTAAGGGATGTATTGAGTATATTAGAGTGTAATAATGTTAAGTAATCAATTCTAAGTGATTGGGGAAGAAACCATTCGATTCTAGGCGAGTTAGGGTGAGAAAATGAGCAAGGAAAATTCCTCGATTTTATGGGTTAGGGACTGGCGCTATGCCCCAGCCAGAGCGCCCCAAAACCTCCTCTGAAGTTTAGGGGCTGGCTCCCCGCACCACCCATAGCGCCAGGGTCGCCTTCCCCCTCCAGTTTGTTGTCGGTTGCCCCGTTTGAGTTCGTTTAAAGTGCACATTCACTCATTTTCGATTCTAATTACTCTAAGCTAATTCTAAACACCTAAAATCATTCCTAACATGAATCAAAACCTTGAATTCATAATTCAAATTCAAGGTAGAGTTGAGAGTTAAAGTTTTGAGAATTCTTTCGAACATTCTAAGAAAGTCCCTTTGAGTCATTTTGTGGATTCTTCTACAACTTCTAGTAACTTGTTTCAAGACTCAAGTAGTGAGCATGAGAGTGAGGAGAATGTATTCATGAGTCTATTTTGTCATCATGAGATCTTTTATAGCTTGAACCATAACTCTTGAATTCATAATTCATATTCAAGAGAGAGTTAAGAGTAGAGTTCAAGAAAGTTTTGAGTTCAATTGTGAATCCTTTGAGATCCATCATCGATTTGAGTTACGTTTTGAGGAAGTAAGAAAGAGAAAGAGAATAGTTGTATACATGAGTTCCATAATGTTATGTAGACCTACGAGTCAAGTCGTCCATGCCCATAAATTCTGCATGAACTTCATAAATT
>NW_006239056.1:1461710-1471838 GCF_000226075.1 Solanum tuberosum
GAGTCGAATATCATATCTCTGAGTTGAGTATCTTATCCTTGAATACTTCTGAGTTTGAGTAAGTTGAGTAGTTTTGAGTATCCCTGAGTATTCCTTGAGTTGAGTAAGTTTGAGAAGAGGTAAGTATGTTTCCTTTGTATCAAGTTTCAAGCTTATGTTTATACTTTAGAATTCCTCTTACATCCTCGTACATTCCACGTACTGAGCCATTTGTCCTGCACCTTCTCATGATGCAGACACAGGGTATTCAGGATCATCAACAGGAGATTCGTTGATACATCCGGGAGTTCAAGTTAGCTATGGTGAGCCTCCTTATTTTCAGTAGGATTTCATTTACTTTTCAGTTTAGTTAGGATGTCGTGGTCTTGTCACGACTTCCATCTTTATCAGTTAGAGGCTTCATAGATAGTCAGTATAGTTGAAAAGTCTTTATTATTCATTTTATTAAATGTTTTAAAGACTTAAGTTGCCTATTTTATGGCGAGTTGAATATTATTTTTATATTCAAAGTTTTTCATTTGAGTTAAAGTTTTGTATTTCAGTTTCATGAATTTTGTTCAATTTTTAAATTTTTGTCATGCTTGAGTTAGTCTTCCGCTTGTAGTCAGCCAGGATGAAGGTTCGCTTGGGGACCAACAATGGTCTTCGAGTGTCGGCCACGTTCAGGGTGTAGGCTCGGGTCGTGACACCTATGTTCTTGTTAGACATATGAACCTTATCTAACTTTTTAAGTGTGGACGTCATATGGCATGTTGCTCCCGAGTATACTATCCAGTTTCCCTTCTTACTATTCAATGCATCAGCATAATCATCCTTTCTAGCAGTATGTGATGAAATAGTAACAATGTTATTGAAGTTACCTGCCATATTGCTTATTCCTTCAATCTTCTCTTCTTGATTCAGCAATTGCACTATCTTTTGATATTGACTAGGTGTGAAATTAGGCTGGGCAACAAATGCATGCAGATTTGCACGAATAGAGTTGAAATCAGAAAGAGAACTATGTTGTTCTGTATCCACTGGTCCAAAAGCATCATTCCTCAGCTCCTCATTGTTATTATCCACCTGCACATTGTTAGCAATTCCCATTCCTCTAGATGTAGTATCAAAATTACGTTCATTATTCAAATTTGGTGACCTTTTCTCAAATTTCCAATCCTCAAGGTAACCAATGAGTTTATAGCCTATCTTCTGAGTATGACCATGCATCTTGCAGTGATCACAAAATAAGTTCCAGTTTACTTTCTTATTGGCATTGTTATTTCCTCTACCATCATTGACTGATTCATTTTTATCTCCACCAGTGTAGTTGCCTCTAGCTGCATAATTCCCTTTTCCTGCATATAAGGCCATATTCTCCAGTGTGTCGTGATTCTTTGACTTTCATCTGATACAATCATAGCATATGCCTTGCTAACAGTCGACAATGGGTACATCATCAAAATTTGGCTCCTTGCATGCCCATATGTCTCACTCAATCCCACCAGAAAAGCAAACAATCGCAAATTATAGATTTATCACAATTGCAAGAAGGTAAGGGCACAAGAGCATCAAATTCTTCCCACAACAATCTCAATTTGGTAAAATAGGCTGAAACAGTCAAATTACCTTGGTGAATTGTACAGATCTCTCTATGAAGCTGGTAAATTCTCGATCCATCAACTTTATGAAATTGTTCCTTCAGATCTGCCCAAACCTTCGTAGCATCAGAGGCATAGACAATTCCACTTAGTAATTCCTTTGATACTGAATTCATAATCCACGCTAGTACAAATGCGTTGCATTTTTCCCACTGTTCTTCCAACGCAGATGAATAATCACATTTTCTACATGTTCCAAATATAAATCCTATTTTGCTCTTTGCTCTAAGAGTAATCAACATCGATCTACTCCACAATGAGTAATTCTCAGTTCCAGTGAGTTGAACTGATGTTAGGATCGATGCTAGAGTATCTGATGGATGCAGATACAAATGGTGATTTCTCTTCGACTCAATCATTTAGATTGTCTCCATCGCAACATCTGCAGTTGCAGTTGCTAATTCTTCAGTTGTTGAAGGCATGAAGAAGCTTTGTTCTACGTTAATGGTGATTTCCAGAATTCAATTGCAGAGTTGAATCAAACAATTATTGATTCACTGCTCTAATACCATATTAAAACTGAGAGAGCATTTTGAGAATTTTAATTTCTCATTCATCAAGTGTAAAGAATGTACAAGCCAAGTTCCTATATATACAATACAATCACTGACTTTAACAACCGACTGACAAGCATGTGACTATAATTAATTAGTAGCTAACTAATTACAGGACTTCACTAACTAACTTCATGAATCAACTAACTATGAGTTAACTAACCAACTAACTATGAATTAACATCTCCAATAGTTTAGTATGGAGTCCTAATACGCCTTTACTCGTTAGGCAGTGACACTTCTTTTTAACACCCTAAAAGAGTTCTTATGTGTTGAAACCCATCATTTGCAAGGAAAATGAGAGCGATAATATGATATAATTGTTGTCCTATGATACCTATTGAGTATACGTGCTTTTTCAGAACTCATACTATACTACTTATTGCACTCTTTTTGGTGTAGACGATGTTCCGGACATGACTGGATTGTGCCGTTTCTTATAGTTTCTATCTTTTTTCATCTTTTACACAGTATATCAGTTATTAAATAATTGTAATATACTTAGGACTTGTTTGGTAGGCGATATTAAATAGAATGGTCCATGGATTAAAATTTAATCAATCTAATACATTGTTTGGTTACTTTATTTTATTTAATCCATGGATTGCTTATACACCCCATATGTGGTCTTATTTTATCCCTAGTAAATGGAGGGATAACTAATCCAAGGTTAAACCTTGGATAAGACCCCTAAATGACAAAACTATCCCTTTATTCATTTTTCTAAATTTTTTTTGTAATTTAATTTTCTTTTTATTTAAATTATATTAATTATAAATGTTCTTTTTAATTCTCCAAATTCGTTTAGTGTAATTTAATGATTTCACTAAAAAAAAATCTCCTTTTTTTATTCAATGTAGTTCGTCGATTAACCACTTGAACTATTTTTTTTAATAAGCTTTAGCTATTGAACAATATAAGTAGTCTTAAATCTATGTTAAGTTTAAGTTATATTTAACCAACAAAAAAATAGAAATACACCATGCCATCAAGGATCTCCTTAGTGGTACATCATACCTCAAATTTATTTATATATATATAACTTAACTTAACTAGTTAAATAAAATAGAAAATTCTAAAAAAAAAATATTGTCCCACAGCAACTTTGATTAATTATTATCCAGGTAGGCGACTTTGGTATAAAATTGTATAAGTATATTTTTAGATCTTCATTTTGATAAGTTTAAACTCTTTTGTCATCATCCGGTAGCCATTACAATAATTATACAGGTTAAAATTTGTAAAAATAAATAAATAAAGATTTAGCATATATTTATTTTACTATGAATTCTATTCAACTGTTGCGTAGTATTAAATTCTTGTTATTAATTATGCACAAAAAAGGAAAATTTTGTTTCAATTTATATAACACTCTTTTTCTTTGTTGTTATTTTTCTAAAAGGGTAAATCACCATGGTGTTATGGTCCGGTTATCTATCTTGACTCAATTACATAAAATAAACAATCTCATAATAACACAAGGTTATAATAGGAAATTTTTTTTATAGAATTTTAAATCAAACACAAGATTAAGAGGGTGTTTCGATTGGCTTAAAAGTTGGTCAAACCTACTTTTCAGTCAGTTTTTGACTTCTCAAAGTGTTTGGCAAATACAAAAAGTAATTTAAAATAAGTCAAAAATGACTTAAAATAAGTTGGGGAGTGTTTGGCAAGGTAAAAATGACTTAAAATAAGTTTAAAATGACTTAAAATAAGTCAAAACCAAAAATAGGTCTCCCCTACTTTTATTTTTTGACTTAAAAGTCATTTCAGTTTGACTTTTTATTTTTGACTTAAAAGCTAGTTTTTTTTAAGTGAATCCATACAGGCTCTAAGTGGGAAGCAATGAACCAAACACTTGACAAAAAATAATTCTTGCATTACTAATCTCTGCGTTACTAATCCCTGCGTTACTAATCCTTGCGTTATCAATATTGTACCAAACGACCCCTTATAGTCTTTCTTATACACATGATACCGAGTCTTGCGTGGTATTTCATTTTTTTCGACATTTAGTTTTTATTAAGGATTGCTTATGATTTAAAATTTGTCAATGTCTTACTTTTTTTTTATGCCTTTATTTTTTAATCACTTGGGTGATGGTTTTGCTTATCTACCTACGGAGTATATATGTGTCATCATGAATTTTGGCTAGTGACAACAATCACATTTGAACTAGAAAATATTTAGAATATACACACTATCAATAGAATATTTCTATCTCTTTATTTACCAACTTTACATAAAAACTCATTAAAAAAAAATCCATAAAAGAATGGTGTAATAAATTCTTAGCAATTCTAATTAAGAAAAATATACAATGTCTAATTACAATCTTTACTAATTTGGCATTGAAACTACAAAGATACAAAAACAGAAACTCAATTAATGTTATGAATTTGATCCAAATTCTTCTAAAAAGGGAATAAATATAAAAAAACTTACTCTTTTCCATTTGAGTTTATTTATTTCCATAAATAATCTGATAATTTCACTGCTATAAAGAAACAATTGTATTAGATTCAAGATCACAATTTGTTACTTTCTCAAATCATATATTAACACTGTAAGAAAGTAATGTTGGATATTTTAAAATAATTTAAGACATATTTTGGACACTATTAATTTGTGACATAAGCGTCATTAAGTTGATGACTAATGTGCTTATGCCATCAACTTAATCTCCAAGTATTAATCTACTTTGTCCCCAAGTTTAACTCCTTTGTCTCCAAGTAATGCTCCCTTTGCCACCAAGTTATATTGGGTAATATGTTTTCCTCCAATGCTATGCTCCTCTATATATAGTAGTTGATGGAGTTTTGAGGAGAGATAACCAAGTGAAGAGTAAGACTTAGTCAATTTCAAATATCCCCTTTCGACTTGCTTTATTTTATGCCTGATAGGTTTTAAGTATTATTTTATAAATTTCGTGATATTAAATTTCCGCGAGTAATTTTACCAGTATTTTATATTGCTGAAATAGTTTCTTAGGACAGTGCCTAACACGACGCAAGTATTTATGTATATATATATATATATATATATATATATTACTTAAGAATATTATTGTAGTAGTATTTATCCTAATTCTTGTATTCTTATTGTGATATTATATTTCATAATCTATATATATTTTCCAACAAGTAACACTGTAAGGAGGTGGCATTGCAGAATGCCTACTAATGTTCAGTGAATAGGGTAAGCTAGTGAGTTAACTATCTTTCTTAAAAAGGCCAATGCATCTTTTTGAAAAAGTAATTTGTCATGTGATATCATTTTTCATCTTTATCATTTTAATTTTTTGTGATTTGTAAAAAAAACTTTGATATTTGTAATAATGAAAAAGTACTATTATTTATATAGTTAAGTCTTAATGATAGTCTTTTCATGTAAGCCCCTAAATATGATAATGAGAATAATTTAGCCCATTGCATAATATGGCTTGCCCCACCTCATCTGAGCTCATTCATATATGTTTTGAAATTTGATGGATCAAGTTGGGCTAACTCACTTTTTTGGTGGTTCAGAAAATAGTCAGTCCAACCCATTTGTACGTGGGCTACGGGCCTCATTAGATCAGCCCACATTTTAAAAAGTATTTTTATAATTTTCAAATTAAATTATAATTTTAAAATATTAACATAAATATGTTGAACGGTCGAATCGGCTTGTCTTCGGTCTGTCAATGAACTTCCTTCTCGCCCTTGATTACAAAGCACCACAATCTAGACAATATTACATGGTGTTAAGGTTACAACTTGTTAATCAAATTCACAAATAAAATAATATTTATAATACTTATTAAGTTTGACTTCAAGTAAAAATATAACTAGCTAAATAGAAATATTAACCTAAATATTTTTTAATGATCACAATAAATCACAAAAAAAAAAAATGACAATATTCCAACTAGTGAAAAATGAACTCTTAAAAAAATCATGAAATGTATGCGTATACAACACCAACACATCATCTTCATCAAGCACATATGTAAAAGTTTGTGGCAAGGTTATCTTAACATCTTCATTTTCATCTACAGTTTGTATGCAATATCAATTAGCTAGTTAATGTTGGGTTATGAAGGGTGATTAGGGCGTCATGCGGAAGCTTACAATTGCAATCAAGACGGTGATAAATTAGATGACAAATAAAGCGATACTAAAACATAATATTATTAATATGAAAACTAATTTAAAAGAAAAATATTATAACTGTTGAGAGAATAAATCTCCCCATAAACTAAACTCTTTAAATGTCTACATTGTGGATACTATTGTGTTATGCTATGAGAATACAGATCTTCAATTTATAGATCTCCAAAATATTCCTCTAAGGAAAGAATAAACCAAATATGGAAGAAAATTATATTTTTCTTTCAGAAAAAGTTCAAGTATTTATGGTAATACTTTGACTTTTCTTTAAGGAAATAAATAAACTTCAAATAAGGTAAGAAAATAAGGGCAAAACCCTAACAGTTAAGCATATGATATTTAAATGAACACAAAAAATTATTATCAGTTTGAGAAAAATCATGCAATCAATATCGAGTAACAACATATGTTTTAATATTTTCATGATGGATGCAACTTCTATACTTGGTTAGAACACACGTCCACTAATATTGAATGATCATTCTGATGATACAGTAATAATAGAAATACTAAGTACATCACGTTTGATGATTCTAAATTTTAATATTTAAAACTTTAAATTGACTTTGACTTTGGACTTATGTTATTTTTAACAGTCTATTTTATTTTTATTTTTATTTTTTTAAGGGAAATTTTTCAAAATATCAATATTTTAACATTCAATAGGATCCATTGTCAACACTTTCAATATCTAGTAAAAATGTCAAAAAAATAGGTTATTATGTATCTTATTTAAGTTTTTATTATTTGTTTTAATTGAAAGAATACAATTATTAAATAACAGAAAGGAGAAATTTAAGGAAGAGAATAATTTTAAAAAGGAACAATCCCTTAAAAGTCTCATCAGTTAACAAAAATCAAAATTGAATACTTCATCGGTGACCCCATTGTTGATCAATTTTCTCATTATCGATATTCAAGATTCAATTGAAAATACTCAATCTCTGATCAATTTATTTTGATTAAAATCTATTTTTTTTCTGTTTGGTAAGATAGATTTGAACGAAATAGGACAAAAAAAATTGTTGACAAGCAGCTTTGGAGAAGGATTTTTCTACTGGAAAGTTCGATAAAAATTGGTGGAATACAAATTGGACCATGTATTAGTTAATTGCTTCATCCTTAATCTGTTTCTAATTGATTATAATTTTGATATGAATTTTTTTTACATAATTATAAATTGTATCTATTTTCATTGTAAATTGTATGTATTATGAACAACGTATGAATAATTAGTTTTGATGGATTTGTTGAATATTTTTGCTTGTTGAATACGAAAATAATAATGGATTATTTGAAGACATGTTTTTTTCATTGGCTCTTTGTTTTTAATTTTTTGAATCAAATTGTATCCCTACGAAAAATAAATTGGAGCGAGTACAATTTTTACGACAATTGTACTGTATTTTCGTTTATTTATTTGGTTATTTATTTTCTGTTTATTGAACTACATTGTATCTTAGAAACCACATCACATAAATACAAATTTATATGATAATGTAACTTATAATCCACACCAGACATATACAATAATTATTATGATCTAATGAATACACCAAATATGCCATACTGAATATAATCTGAAAAAATCATCATTAATACAATAATTATTATGATCTAATGAATACAACAAATATGCCATACTAAATAGAATCTGAAAAAATCATCATTGTTTGTTTAAAATGAATACAAATGTATAAAGTTAATATGTATCTTAACTTGACTGGATACAAACAACACTCTTGCAATGTCCATAACTAGAAAATGATACACATAGCATAATGAATACAAACACATGTAAATACAGTAACTTGTAAAGCTCATAACACAACTATAACAAATATGACAAAATGAATACAAAACAATCAAATAATAAGGAGTGAATACAATCTGAAAAATCATCACTATTTGTTTTAAAGGAATACAAATGTATAAGTTAATATGTATCTTTACTTAATTGGATACAAACAACACTCTTACAATGTCCATAACAAGAAAATGATATACAGAGCATAGTGAATACAAAAACCTATAAGTAGAGTAACTTATAAAATCACACAACACAAATACAACAAATATACCTTGATGAATACAAAACCATCCAATAAGAATTTTTAATACAATCTGAAATAGCATCACTATCTAAGGTAAAAAAATATCCTTAATTTACTGAATACATACCAATGTACATACCTAGAAAAGGGTGATTCCAAATATGTCGTATTTTATCAAAACTAACAAAATATCCACAACAATATTTCGATCGTCTCTCTTCCATCATTTTAGCAGCGGATCCTACATTATCCGCTATTTTTTGAGTAATATGTAGATTAAATGATGAAATATCGAGAGAAAATTGTTGATTAAGTTGGATACCTCTAGTAATTCTCTTAGATTCTGCCATTGGAGAGTGACTTAGAATTTATCAAACCCTAAACGTGATTTCAACTACAAACAACAATTTTGAACGATTTAAACAAAAAAAAAAACATAAAACAAATCTTAAAAAATGGATAAAGATGCATACCTTAATCAAAGGGATTGTGTGAATATCTTTATAAAATATATTTTCCAATTTCTGAAAGAAAAAAAAAACAAGAAGAAACAGAGAGAGGCGGGCTTTGAAATGGAGAAGAATTGGAAGTTGAAAATATGAGAGAGAGAAAATATTCACTTTTTTTTAAACACATGAGAGAGAATTAATTGGAAAATGTGTAATTAAGGTGAGATAAAATAGGAAGTAAATTAGGATACACAATCTTTTCTAAAATAATGACATTTTGACATTTTTACTAATATTTATAAAGTATAGAGATTTTTACTAATTAAGTAAGATTTTTTGACTAGTTTGCTAATTTTCTCTTTTTTGTTAATTATTTTTCTATTTAGCCCAATAGCTGGCCCAACCTATATTGCTCAAGCCCTACAAACTAGTAGGCTTATTTGGGCTAAAAAGTCATTTTCTTAAATGGGCTTCGAATATCTAAGCCCAGTCCTATTAAATTAGGAAATTTTTTCAAAACAATAATATTTTAGCTTTTAATGGGACTCCTTAGCAATAGTTTCACTATTTATTTAAAATGTCAATATTTTAGTTTGTTAAGGGTTGAGTTATGTATTTATTTTATTTTGATTAATTTGAAAGAATACAAATAATTAATAACAGAATAGAGAAAATCATGGAACAAAAAATTTCAAAAAAGGTAAAAAAAAAATTAAAATTTAACATCAGTTACATTTTTGAAAGAGCATATGTTGTCATTTTTCTTTCTAGCATTTTTTTTCCTTTGTTCTTAAGAATTTCAAAAAAAAATAAAAAAACAGTAGTTTGTATTTTATATCTTATATGAGTGGAAGTGTTGGAAAATTTCTAATGCCCTCTGTTTTGGATATTTAAATGTTTGAACTTCTTTGAATATGTGTTCATCCGAAATGTATTCGAATACCTAATGATATGTATAACTAATTTAAAATACAAAAAATGTTGGTATTGATTTATGATGAATACAACTCTTCAGCATTCTAGTTCAAGTACAAAAATAAAGGCAGTTGTGTAGTATATACCAAAATATAAATACAAATACAAATGATGAGTAAAAGAAAAACAATTGACAAACAAAAATTAATATGAATACAATTTTGCAACCTTCTTCTTTGACTCTGTCTTTCTTCTTCTTCTTCTTCTATGTTTTTGTTTCTGATTTATTTTTTATCAAAATCGAATCCGAATCCATATTCACTTGTGCATTAGTAACCCTATAAGCAAAATTCGAAATTATTAAA
>NW_006239056.1:1472034-1473087 GCF_000226075.1 Solanum tuberosum
ATATGAAAACAAAATCACAAAAAAATCGAACAATAGTGTTTAAAAGTCGAAAGATCTGAAATACATAAAAGAGGGAAATCTCAAAAAATACTTGGTGAATCTGAAAACAAACTCACAAAAAATGGATAATAATGTTTAAAAGTTGAAAAATTCGAAATACAAAATATGTGGTGAATATGAAAACACCAAATCTAAAACTCTAAAAGCAAATTTCAAAATTATCAAATATAAATGTATTAAAAATCAAACAAAATAAACATATGAATGAATTTGTAGATTCTAATAAATCTGAAATTTTAAAACGAAATCACAAAAAAAATCGAAAAAAATTGTTTAAAAGACTAAAAATCTGAAATACATAAATATTAGATGAATATCTAAACAAACTCGCACAAAAATCAAAAAAATTGACGGAAAATCCGTAAAATATACAATCCGAAATATACACCATAATCATGATTTTGAAAACAAATCAAAAGAAATCTACATGAATAATTGAAATTACCTTTACCAATCGAGAAATTTCTTGAATTAATATAGAGATTTTGTTTACCAACCGAGAAATTTCTTGAATTAATACAGAGATTTTGTTGAAGAATCTATAAGAACTTTGAATAATTTGTGTTTCTAGGTTAGCAGAAAAATGTGAAGAAAGAGAAACTGTGAACGTGAAAGGTTGGGAGAAATAAATTCTTTAACTGAGAAACGTGAAAGGTGGGAAACGTGTAAGATGTGGAAAGAATATTAATGGGTAGTTTTGTATTTGTTTTTTATTTTTAATTGGTTAGAATTTGGTCCAATGATGGACTCTTTTGATAATTAAAAGGAAATATAAATAATAAAATCTGGATACAAATTATTTTTGAAAATATTGACATTGTGACATTTTAAATAAATATTTTAAAGTGTAGTTGTTTTGACTAATTATGTTAAGTATTATGACTAGATAGCTAATTTTCCCTTAATTAAATAGGTTTGGGGCATTATTCCAAGCCAATTATTTCACTATAGTCCATAACAAAATATGATATATATATATATATATATATATAT
>NW_006239056.1:1479159-1495713 GCF_000226075.1 Solanum tuberosum
AAATTATCAAATATAAATGTATTAAAAATCAAACAAAATAAACATATGAATGAATTTGTAGATTCTAATAAATCTGAAATTTTAAAACGAAATCACAAAAAAAATCGAAAAAAATTGTTTAAAAGACTAAAAATCTGAAATACATAAATATTAGATGAATATCTAAACAAACTCGCACAAAAATCAAAAAAATTGACGGAAAATCCGTAAAATATACAATCCGAAATATACACCATAATCATGATTTTGAAAACAAATCAAAAGAAATCTACATGAATAATTGAAATTACCTTTACCAATCGAGAAATTTCTTGAATTAATATATAGATTTTGTTTACCAACCGAGAAATTTCTTGAATTAATACAGAGATTTTGTTGAAGAATCTATAAGAACTTTGAATAATTTGTGTTTCTAGGTTAGCAGAAAAATGTGAAGAAAGAGAAACTGTGAACGTGAAAGGTTGGAAGAAATAAATTTTTTAACTGAGAAACGTGAAAGGTGGGAAACGTGTAAGATGTGGAAAGAATATTAATGGGTAGTTTTGTATTTTGTTTTTTATTTTTAATTGGTTAGAATTTGGTCCAATGATGGACTCTTTTGATAATTAAAAGGAAATATAAATAATAAAATCTGGATACAAATTATTTTTGAAAATATTGACATTGTGACATTTTAAATAAATATTTTAAAGTGTAGTTATTTTGACTAATTATGTTAAGTATTATGACTAGATAGCTAATTTTCTCATTAAATTACGGGTTAGGCAAGGCCGGCCCAATGAGCCTAGCCCATATTGACGACTCTAATATTTAGAGAGCCCATTAAAATGCATTTCTATGTACTGGCATACAAATCTATAAAAAGTAGTTATTTTAAAATTAAAAAAATGGGAAACTTATATAAATCTCACTAGTTTAGGAGTTAATTACTTAGTTAAGTATCTTATCATATTCTGGTGTGCTTAGATACATTCAGATACATGTATCTCTGGATACATGAGGTTAAAATTATGTGTAATTTATTTTAGATAGTGAATTTGTATGTATTTGGAATACATAACAAATATCACTCGTCTCCCTCACCTCTCTCACATCTCGCATGTATATGTATCTCAAATACATGTTAATCACGTCAGATACACACAAATACATATATCTAGTGTGATTCGCATGTATCTGGGATACATACAAATCTCGCTCACTTCCATTCCGATCTCGCTCGCCTTTTTTCCTATTTTAGTATATCTGATAGCAAAAATACATGTATATCAGTGTATCTTCCTCAATATATCATAGGAAACTCTTAATTAGTGGTAAGATACGTAATATTTTAAAAGTATATGTAATTATAGTGTATATGGTAGTGAAATATATCTAATTATGTAGTTTTTCCAATTACTTATGAATTGACATTGTGGCCTAACATTCGATATAAATTACATGAAGAGAATATTAACATTTTATTTTTTATATTTTTACAATCTCCAATAAAATTTACAAAATTAAGAATTTTAAAGATTCACTTTTTCTTTTATCTTCTCTCAGATTCTTCATGTGCAACTCTCATGGCTTTGTCAACTTCTTTTCTCTTTTTTAATTATTCTTTAATCGGATATTATTTTGCCTAATCAACTATCTTCGTCATTCTTCTCCAAAAAAAACCACAATTAGAACTCATTTGAAGCTTTAATTCAAATCTTTAAAAAAATTAGTAATTAATTTTTAGCGGGTGTGCTTGAAATTTGTTGAAAATATCTCGACAAGACAATATACAAAATTTCAGAAATATTGAAGGTGAATCAGATGGTTTTAAGTCAAAATTCAAAGCTAAAAAATATTGTATGTCATCGGGTATATCACATGTAGTCATGTGTATATCATGTATATATTATTGATGTACATGATACACATAGAATTTATACAAGATATATACAATGATATTTTGTGATATCCATGTGACATACACATTATATATCACTTGTATATTATTTGTAGGTCCCTTAATATTACTTTTACTTTACTACTTAGTAGAAGAGACTACAAATAGGTAGGTGATGGTCAACAAATAGTAGAGGATATTTTTGGCATTTTTATGTTTTGTTCTTTAAATAATTTGTATCTTGTTGCTTTATACATGTACCTTTTCCATGTTAGACAAAAAGCCCAGCCAACATTAATATAATGACCCATATATCCCTGAAAGATTTATACTTTAAGTTCGAACTTTCTTTATTCACTTTTTTTCATTACTTTTACATTTTTTAAAATCTTTTTTCTTCTTTAATATATACAAAGAATAATCAGTACAAATATTAATTGAGGACGTGAAGAACTAGTAAATGTGAAGATGGATAATGATTTCATTTTAAAGATTATTTTGGTTATTATCATTTTTTGTGTTGTTAGTTGTTATCTTTCTCAAATAGTAATTATAATACTTTTTCTATATTATTGGTTATTCATACTTTCTCAAATAATAATTATAATATGTTTTCTATACTATTGGTTATTTATTCAATTTATTTGTAAAATCAATTATAAATTTATAAAATTGAATATACATGAAATGTACGCCCCGTAGATCTATGAGACTTACGCCCTGTGTCTCGGGGATTACGTCTCGCCTCACACCTCCGTCTTTTAAAACACTAATTACCGCTAAAAAAATAATCTATTACCATCTTTTACTATAGTGCTATGAATAATATTAGTTGTGGGACGCTTTATTGTTAAAAAGAGGTAGTAGGCAGATTTTCTTGAGTTGGGCCAATAGAGTTGGTCTCTAATACTATGGTCGAATTGTTTGGTAAAGGTGTTGTGTTTTCCACTTTCTATCGTAAAGTCCAGCCCAATTATTATATTCATTACGCCAAACATAGCTCTTAGCAAGATATGTACTTTAACTATATATATTTCAAGTACGTGTAGAGTTGGATTGATAATTAACAAAATTTGAATCCAAGATAATTTTCTTCTATATAATTTTACAAAGTCCTAAACTATCGTCATCTTTTCTTTGGTAAACTTTTACATCTTCATTACACTCTTTGAAACTCTGATTGTATTTAAACGTTAGATATTTTATGTATTGGACTATCTTAATTTATTTCTATAAACTTGACACAATAATTTTTATTTTCTTGGGACAGTGGAAAAATAAGCTCACAATTTAATAATTGTGTAACACGAGATAATAATGTTGTTATTATTTGATGTTTCAACAATATTGTCAAGTCAAAATTGAAGACCAAAAAAATAAGTGAACCAACTTAATATAGACATGACAGCTTACTTGACAATTTGATTTTCCAATGGGAGACAATTGAATATGTTATTGCTCTTCCATTAAAAATTTAGACTAAAACACCATTACATAAGTTCATGAATGTGATTTTTTTTTTATTTAGACCCTATAATGTCCACATCAAATTAAAAGAAACCACACAAAAAAGGTGATGATCATAGTAATTGAACTTACTTTTTTTGACAAATAATGAGGTGTGAAATGAACATACATATATGTGAAACAATAGAATCATGAAGAATCTATATAGGATTCAATTTTTCTTGTGCACTATGGAATATGAATCTTCTTTTAGTATGTCCCATTTTTGTATGGTACACTTCTCCTTTAACACTTTTTTTGTTTTTCATGATTCAATGAAAACAAAGACTTTTGAAATTCCTTTTCCAATGTTTCTTTTCCCAAATTACAAGTTTTTCACTTTTCATTGATCCCTTAGTTTCCTTAGATATTATTATGCATGTGGATTTTGAGATATTAGAAAGCCAAGGAAATATATAATTCTCCTTCAATATCTACTACTCATTTTGAGTTTCTGATTAATTTGAATTTGTGTCTTATAAGGCCAATAAATTGGGGAAGCGTTTATTGTTAGATTTTTTATTTTATTTTTAAAACTTGAGCCTGAAATTTCAGACAGAAAAGTATTTCTTGTCTCATCATAACGTATGGTGGTAAACAAGAAGAAGAAAAAGAGGGAGGAGGGGGGGAATTGGAATTAGATACTACTCAAATGGATCTATCGCAACTTTTTTTCTATGAAGATATTGTTATGAAATGACTGAAAAACCTATGTGACCATCTAATTATATATGGATGAAAAAAGAGTGTGACCTTAGGAAAAATTAAATTGGCCATATTTGATATGAGTGTCTACTAAGAAAAGAACCATAATTACACCACCAAAAAGAAATGGAAAATGACGGCTCTAATTAAATTGAATTGACAAAACACAAGAAGAATTATCTTCCACAAAGGGATTTTTCTCTAGTTTTTTACTTTGATAATTTTATCTACTTTCTTGCCGTATAACAAAATTAACTTTCTAAAGAGGTTAAAAGGAAATTTTCATTTTATTGATTATCTGAATAAGGATGTGTATCGATCAATTTGGTTTGATTTTATGAATTATTGTTTAATTTATTGATTTAATCAATTTTTGATTTAATTGATAAAATTATACTCATATAATCATATTTCATGTGTTCCTTTTTAGTTGTCATGTTTACTAAAAATATAAGTTTCAAAATAGTTATCAATTTAAATAATCAAGAGAAAATTAATTGTCTTTTTTCCAACTATGCCTTTAACATATATAGATAAAGATTCAAGAATTAATAAGGGATATATTGGTCTAACAACATTACAACACTCCTGTTAATTTTTTTCTTAAAGATTATGCTAAATCTTATTATGACAACTAAAAAGAAACGGATAAAGTATTTACACAATATGTACACATATACATTAAATAGAAATATAGCAGTAGGAACAAAAGTGCAACATAAATTTTTATATTTATCATTTTCGTTTGAGACAGAATTATTTAAAGTCCTTCTAAAAATTCATGCAATAAATTACGGAAACAACATTAATTGTGTATCTTTGTTACAATCAAATCTAAAATTAAAAAGAGAAAATGTAATACTAGTTTGTGTCAAGAAAAGAGAAAGTGTCGCACTATAGTGACAAAGAGGCTATTTTATGCCGCCTACGGTAGAAAGTAATACTAAAATTTAAGAAAGAGGGTTGGTAAAACATTAAATCTATTGTTATATAATTAGGAATAAAATAGTAATTTTAATATAATCTTATTAGTCTATCAATTTAACCATTAATCAAAATCATAAAAATTAAAATAAAACCGATTACCCAAAATTGTTTAACCCATAACTCAATACGAATAAATCAATAGTTTTTTTATTCGATTTGTCAATTAAATTGATTTTTACACATTCCTAATCTGGACTTTCCTTGTTGGAATTCTCTTTCCTTACCACCAATTTATATATTAAAAAAGAGGTTAAAAAGAAATAATCATTTTCAAGTATGAGTTAGAAATAATTTTGAGACAATTATATAAATTTCCTGTCCACACAAATAAATATGAGGACACTTTAAGCCAACGTATTTCTGCCACAAAAAATAAAATGAAAATTAGGAGAATAGTACTATAGCATATTTGTCTTTTTCTTGAAAATTTATACTAAAAGACTATTCCATTAAAAGTGCAAATATCTTCCTCACAATTTGGTCCCCATTTTCCTATTTTTTATACACGCTTCTCTCACTTTATCTAATTATTAAAAATTCATAAAGCAATTCAAACATGAAAAAGAGAAATATAATTAAATTAATTAAGTTAATATTAATATGAGACAAATCACATCAACTAGAATGTGAGGAGGACACATATATAGTTGCCCTTTTCCTCAACAATATTATATATTATAGTAAAGTTTGTGATTTGTAAGAAGGCTTTTTGAAGTTTCCTCTCCTCCTCATTCTATGGATGCAATTAAACTTTGACAAAAAAATTGTCCTTGTTGATATACAAAAGCGGCGGAGTCAAAATTTTAAAATAAATACTTCAAGTGTTCATAATCAGATTTTGAACTTAATATTCATACATATTTAATAAATTTTAAAACACGAATACACTATATGAATAAAAATTATTAGATTCGATCGAATTTGTATCCAAATTTCTAGCTCCGCCATGTTGATATCTTTTATATATACATATATATAGTTAGTTGGCTTTGGTGTGTGTAGCCCCTTGAAACAGAAACCAAGGTGGCTTATAGCAATAGCAAAAGGGCAAATATTATGTAAAAACTTAACCCCCTTTTCTTTTTTCTATTATTAGCTAGCAAGCCGCCCCTAGTTGTGAATTGTGACCCTTTGTTTTGCTAGAATTATAGTTACCACCAAAATGGAAAAAAAGAGATTTTTTTTTTTCATTTTTTTCTGAATTTGTTATTTGTTATTTGTTATTTGTTATCTACTGTCAATGTAACATGTGGTGCAATGAATAAATGAAACATTATCATAAACTAAATATAATTTTCTTTCAATATAATGGTCTCTTTTTATCATCACATTTGGGCTGTTGCCTGTTGAGTATCCCATGCGCCACTTCCCATGCATAGTTCTGCCCCTCCTCTATTTGTTTGGTTCACCACACTATTCTTATGTAGTAATTATAAACAATAATGTAAACATTGAAATAAATATTTAGGTTGACATTCAGATATCTCGCTCTCATTAAGAAGAGTCAAGTCATTGCGATATAATCTTCACCAATCTAGTAGTACAACTATTGACTTGTATCCTCCATGACATATCAGCCTAACAGCGTCGTACAACTCACACAACTTCAAAATTCAAATTAGTTGAAAAGTCCAAAGCTCCGACAAAAGAACAACTCCCTTCAACATATAATTACTTTATTAATAGTGAATAAGTTGAAAACATAGAATATTTTTCTTTGTCTCAATTCACTCTTCACTATATTAGCATTTAGCGCACTAACCTCAAAATATAAACACAATACAATACTTCTAATTTTTTTTTCACTATATCAACACAAGGAAGAAAACATTTTTTTTATATAGGCGTAGAGTTTTCTTCCACAAATAAATATAAAAAATGTGGATAATCATTTGAGAATTAGTGGAGTAATTAGTAAGAGATAATGAGGAGAATATGTCATTGTGATTACTAGAGTTGAAAAGAATAGTAATACTACTTTCTTTCACTTTATGCCTACCAATTAATTATCATGTACTTTAATATGTTGATTTTAATATTAAAATGTAATATACACCAATGTACAATCACTAAATTATATTTATTACATGTTTTTTTGTTGGGTGAAAGTTTGATTATTGAAATTTACTATGTATAATATAGAATACTATTACTAGCTAGTAATATTATTCCCTTTGTTTTAAAGCAAAAAATAAATAGCAAGATATGAAATTAAGGTTATTTACTTATATCATGATAAAGCTAATCCTCAATGCTCTCAACTGATTAATTACAACTTGAATAAAAAATTATAATCTAAAAAAATGTGTTTTATTATTAATTTTCTATAATATTTTAATTTATCAATTTTATATACTAGAGGTCATATAACTAAAAGAACATTGGTAATGAATCATGACATGGATCTCTCAAAATGTTGGATTTGATATTAAATAATATTAGTTGTGATATGCAATTATATAAAAACTTTATACTATTTTTAAAAAATTTGAAATCTCAATAATCAAATGACCCCTCTTACAATGCACCTTCTTAATTACCTCCCCCTTCGAGTCTTTGTTAGTCGAAAAGAGAAAGAAAAGTCCATTTTGTGTTGGCTTTACTTTTTTACAACATTGTCCCCATATGTGTATGTACTAGGTGAGATCTCCACTAGTGAAAGATAATCATATCTCACTAATTCTTTTTCATATATGTAAAAAAATATTATATATGTAAAAAAAGAAAAGGAAACAAGGTGGTACTATTATTTTAGTTTATTTCCTAATTAGCTTTAACTTAGTATATGTACTCCTTAATTATTTTAGGAATCTTTTTATTATTTTACTTACGAAAAAAGGGTCAAAAATGTTCTTATATTATGCGAAGTTAAATAGAATCATCCTCCATTAATATTAGTTTGATATAAAAATATTTCTATTATTAATATTTTGATCCAAAAAACTCCCCTGCAATCTATATTTTGGCTCAAAGATCCCTCTGCAATTAATACTTGGCCCAAAATTGTCATTATTATTTTTATTTAATTGAGTCTAAAATGCTTTTTTCCTAATAAAGATATTGTTTATTACTTCTAAATACATTCTTTTTCTAATAAAATAGTGCTTTTAAAGAGCTTTTTTCTTGGTTCTTATGTAGAGTTATCCAATCATTAATTTTCATTTAGATAAAATAAATTCTTTTTTCCTAATAAAATAGAAAATAAATTATTTCTTAACTTTTTATGAATTGAAGAAGGAAAAATATTTGTTAATATAATTGTTGATTTTAAAGTTAAGATACATTAATCATAATGCCATAAAACACAACAATTCATCACATTTTCTGAAATCACAAAATATCTTTAAAATATTGTTGATGGAGTTATTGTTGACCTTTTTTTCCATTTTAACTTTAAAACCAAGAAGGCAAAAAATATGTTAAGCAAATATTTATTTTACTTCAATTCGAAAAATATTAAGAAATACTATAAAAATAATTCCTATAGTTTATTAGGAAAAAATGTTTTGTCCTTGTCTAAATAAAAATTAATAAAGTGGAAATCATATTATTAGTTGAAGAAGTACATGATATTATTCTATTTTAATTGATTAGATGAGATTAAGAAGGAAAATAATATTTCTCACTTTTGTATAAGCTAAAAAGGATTTTAAAAGAAAAAAGAAAAGAAAAAAGTTCTTTAAAAATAATATTTGTAGTAGGAAAATAATGTATTTAAGAAAAATAATATGTTTATTAGGAAAAAGGTCATTATTGACCCAATTAAGTATATATAATAAGGACATTTTTTAAAACTAAACTATTAACATTATGGGCATTTTTTGACAAAAGTATTAACATCATGAATATTTTTGGACCAAAACTATTAATAGAAAACATATTTATTCAATTTTACATAATTTAAGGATGTTTTTGAGTGATTTTGACCTTTTCCATTTTATTTATTTGGTTGATTAAAAGTTCTACTTATTCAGGTATACTCTGATAATACTACATCCATAACATTTAATAAGATGAATGATTGGAGATTATTGTACGATCATAAACAACATTTAACACTATTATGTTATTCAAAAATATTTATAAATAACGTATTCACAAAAAGTCAAATTTGTGATCTTGATATTAGGACATATTAATAACAAATAAAAATAATTTGATAATATAAAACTTATCTTTTACTAAATCGATATACATAAAAGCTGAACTCAATTTTTTTTATAAATTTATATTTTCTAGGTTAAGGTACAACGTATAGTTGAGACAATATTGCTTGCTAGAGAAGTCCTCATGTTGAAGTCGATTGCCCTAGAAATTTTTAATTGTCCAAGAATAATGGAATATTGTTGACTTAAGTAACCCCTAAGGATGTACAACTCCAACAAACTCTAAAATAGTTATTAAGTTTAAAAATCTACACAAAAATCCAATGTCGTAGCCAAGGGTGGTTAGCCGAATCTTCTTTATTGCAAATTATATTATATATATTTAAAAATTATATGAAGTGTATAGATCAAAAGATATTTTTCAAACATATATATTTATATATATTAAATTATTTAACAGAATTTCTGATTTCGTAATTGACAATCACTTATAAATCACAACATAAATACCAAGTAGTGAATCATTATACACATTGAATAGTCGCTAGCATTAGTGATTTTAATAAATAGACTCATAGTGGGGCAAGTAGCGTTAAGAGTCAAAAAAAAAAAGAGCAAAAAGAAGAAGCTATTAACACTTAATATAATATATCACCATAAGATCCAACTAGCATATGAAAACTTAAAATAATTTTAATGTTAAAATGCTCTATGACATTTATTAATTAGCATTTTCACTGATCAAGGCATGTTCCTTATAACATCTCCACTTGAAAAAAAAATATCAATTATTAATTTGAAGTAATCTCAAATTTGAATTATGATTGCTTGAATAAAAATAAGTATCACTTGTAATAATACACTTATGCATTGCAAATTTGCAATTCGAAATATTAGAACTAATTATATGAAATTAAAAAACCAACAGAATATATCTTTCCATTTTAGTGTAAAAATTCCGATGCTTTTCTACGTTGAAAGTTTTAGAACTAATAAATAATTTTGCAATTGCTTGATTAGACCAAATGATATATACCTTCCCACTTCTTCAAAATTCGATATAGAAAGGGTGTGTTGGGTACGGATGAAAATATTATTTTTCAAAAAAATAATAATATTATTTTGAAAAAAAACCTATAAATAAAAAAAATATTATCTTAAAGTATTTATATATAATTTAGATAAATACAATGAAGTGCGAAGTAAAAGACCGAAAGGGATGGTGGGGGTGGAGCATGATGGAGGGTGAGAAGTAAAGTCTGACATATCATTTATAAAATTTATTTATTTTTCGATATACAAAATAATATTTATAATTACCAAATATAACAAGAGTTTTCTAGTTTTCAAACATAGCAGATTCTTAAAAAAAATGTATATAAATTTATGCTTTAAATCCCTCCCACAATTTCATACATAATTATGTGAAATATATATACAATTATATAAATTTTGCGTAAGTTAGTTTTTTGAAAAATACGTGTAATTTTGTGTATATAATGTGCATATAAGTTGTATGTATAATATGATTATGATAAAATACATATATATTAAATAAATTTTGATGAAATTATGTATAAATAATCTGATAAAAGATGTATGAAGTTGTATTAAAATTAATAGAGGCGGCGCACATGTGCTTTTTTTCCAAATCTACTGTAAGTTGATAAAATTTGTTATGTTTGATAAGTAAGAAAATATATTTATATATTTAATAATATAAGGTCTTATTCAGTTTACGAGGGGGTAAGAAAATCCATACTTTTAATAAAATTATTCTACTTGTCAATACTCGTACTTTGAAATAAATTTGAATACTATTTTGTTCCATCGATTGAAATATTCGAGTCTTATTTTATCTTATCAAAATTTATTAAATATCAAGTCAAATATTTGGTTAAAACAAGATTTGTGATTTAAAAAAAGTAAAAATTTATCGAGTTCAAATCTTACTAGTTTTCTTTTTTACCCTCCCTAGGAGCTCCCACCCCTTTTGCTCCCTTGGTGACTCGAACTCGCAACCTTCGGGTTGAAAGTGATGGGTGCTTACTATCCGAGCAACTCCCTCTCGTACAAATCTTACTAGTTATTAACTATGAAGTTCTCTTATTAGAGAGTATTTTACTTTAACTTAAACCACTCCAACTTAATTAGAAGTATTCAACATTGGATGAGAAATTATAAAAAAAAAATGTTGACTTTCTGTGAGATAAAAAAGAGAGGAGTAAACCATGCAACAAAAGTCCTAATTAATTAGTGGCTACTTGGCAAGTTGTCTTAGCATAGTTGGAACTTGAAACTTTTTCTTAAAAAAGAGCTTTTTCTTTCTCTATTTGTCTTAGGTGGGGCCAAATTAATAGTCCTTTCGTTCAGAATAAGTTATTTCATTTCGTTGAGAATAAGTTATTTTGAAATGTTATTTTATTATGTATATGAGATAATTTATTTTATCATTCTGATAAAAATAGTGAATAAATAATTTAAGGACTATATAATATCTTCAATTAATTATCGGAGAAAATAATTCTTTATTTTATCTCAAAATTATTACTCTCCCGTTTCAAAAAGAGTGACCTAGTTTGACTTGGCAAGAGATTTTAGAAAATAAATAAGACTTTTGAATTTTGTGGTCTTAAATTAAAGTTATGTCAAATGTACTAAATTGCCCTTTTATCTTGTAGACTTAAACATGTCACGTAGAAAGTTGAAATTAAAATGTTACCAAAAAGAGAAAATGTCATTCTTTTTTAAACAGACTAATAAGAAAAAAAAGTCATTTTTTTTTAAACAGATGAAGTATATCTTATACCTCACGCCAAACGAGTTAGGTTGTGACAGGTGAATTTTTTTCACTCCAACAATTTGGCCACTAGTTTATAGCCCACAGCAAAATCAAAACAAAGTCATGCACGTAATTAATTAATTCCATTCCAAGGGTTGATGAGTTTATATTTAATTTCCTCTTGCTTTTCTTTATATAGTATTTTTTTCTATCTCCAGATATAACATCTCTTTTAATGCATGCATGTATTTGTTTTTATATTGGAAAAAGAATTATTCCTATGTAGGCAATTTTTTTAATATTTGGAAGCAAAAACATCTTTTTTAACTTGTAAGTGCTTCCCATTTAATTTGGAGTTTTTTTTAAAAATATTACCTCTTCATACTTGGTCTAAAACATGGTACTCCATTAGCTGCTTGTAATAGAAACATATAATATAACAAAAGAAAGAAAAGACTAATTTTAAAAAAATAAAATATGAACATTTTTTATAAATGAAAATCATGAGAAATTAATTAACAAATATGGAGTAGGACATGATTAAGTAAAAAAACGTTATATCTACGATTTTTGTGACTAGGTTACAATATGTGTATAAATATATCTATTTAATTATATTGAGTTTCATTTCGAGTAGTATGCACGTACATGAAGTAAAATAAACGAGAATTAATTAATTTATTTTTCTAGATTGGTCCTCTATATAATAAATCTATAGTACTTTTCAAAATAAGAAGATATTTTGTAGAAAATTCATCATTCTTTAATCTTTTTTAAAATGTTACAAAATTAACATATAAATCCTTGTATTGTAGCAAATGATTGATGCTACACACCGAATATGATAAAAGTAACATAAAGAGGTTATATTGAGTTGAAGGAGCATGCAAAAAATCATAATTAATTCCCCGTTTCATATTACTTGACTCTTGTTAATCTGACATTCTTATTAAAAAAAAAATTAATTTAAAATTAATTTTTCTAAATTAATCTTATTAATGTGGAAAATAATCAACTATCTTTGGTAGAAATAAATGTCATATTGGTATATGACTGTAATTTATTCTCTTGATAGTTTTGTTCTCTTTTATATTAAAAGATTGTTCATTTCCTCTTTTAAATATTTATAGGTCAATTGATGAAATCAGATAATTATATATATTTTTATATTTATCGTCATTTAAAATTTATAATTATAAACTTTTGTGTGACAAAAAGTACACTCAACCTAACTAATCTATATAGCAACTTCATCAGTCAAGGAGGCTCATAAATAATGTCAACACTTTTTTTTTGTAGTCTTAGAGATGCAAAAAGTAAAAATGTTCATCATTAGTATATATTTATTACAAATGTACTCCCTTTCGATAATAGTTGTCCATAATATTAAAAATAATAATCCAACAATATTTGTTTAATTTAGAAAATCAAGAGATAATTTATTATTTACACATTTTTCAAAATATTAAATTTAATAAAGTCAAAGGATAATATAGTAATCTTATCCCTATTATTTATTACTCCCTCCGTTTCACAAAGAATGACCTGGTTTGACTTGGCACGGAGTTTAAGTAAATAAAAAAGAACTTTTGAATCTTGTGGTCCTAAATTAAAGTTATGTCAAATGTACAAAATTGCCCTTAATCTTGTGGTCTTAAACATGCCACGTGGAAAGCAAAAAGTAAAATGTTACCAAAAAGGAAAGAGGTCATTCTTTTTGAAACTGACTAAAAGGAAAGAAGGTCATTCTTTGTGAAACGGAAGGAGTATTTCTTAAGAGATGTACCAAATCAATATAGTGGATAATTATTGTTGAACTAGACAGAGAGTAATTATTTTTGTCTAAAAATAAGTGTTACTTTTAACAAAAAATACGTTTGATAAGAAATTAATAAATACGTATAATGTGTAGTTTATAAAACTACCCATATTCAATAAATGCCTCTTGATATTTGAGCACTATTAAGAAGAAATAGTATAATTGAAAAAAACATAGTACTCCCTTTCTTTTTATATACTTTATTCGTTCACTTTTACTTGTCACTTATTTATAAAAGGGAAAAAGGATAAATATACCCCCGAACTATCGTAAATGGTATGCAGATACCCTCTGTCATACTATTGGGACATTGATGCCCCTACCGTCTAAAAACTAGAGCATATATGCCCTTCATTCTAACAGAAGACTAACTAGGGACACGTGGCGCAATCTTATCCGTCAATCCGATATTTAATCGGTGGATAAGATTATGACACGTGTATGTCTGTTAGTATAAAGGGTATATATGCTCTAGTTTTTGGACGGTAGGGGGACCATTGTCCCAAAAGTATGACGAAGGGTATCTGCATACCATTTATGATAGTTCGGGGGTATATTTGTCATTTTTCCCTTTATAAAATAGATTTTCATTTTTACTTGTCACTTTTGACAAATCAAGAAAATACAATTAATTTTTTTTCCGTGTTTTACACCTTAGAATTAAATACTTATTTTCCAAATCTTTTTTTAAGACATCATTTAATAGGGGATAGTTTGGCAAATACATATATCATTAATTATTTTCTTAATGGGTGTGCCAAGTCAAACCGTGACAAGTAAAAGTAAACGGAGGAAGTAATTGTCAAATTTTGACTTAGCTTTCTTGATTCGTCAAAAATGACAAGTAAAAGTAGAAATCAAATTAGGAAATATTTGACAAGTAAATCCGAACGAGGGAGTATTAATTATTGTCTTGAATTTTTAAGGCGACACTTATTTTGGAACAATGTTTTTTCCTAAAATGACACATGCTAATTCCCCCACCCAAGCATCCACTTTTAGTTGTCATGAATTCCTTTTTTAGAGTCAAACGATAAGAATTTTGACTAATATTTTACGATGCATTTTTTCATCATATTGATATATTGATATGAAAAAATTGCAATTTATAGTACTTTTCGTATAATTTTTGAATATTTAAGGTTTTTGTTTGAAATATCGACTTAATGTTATCTAATTTAACTTTGAAAATTAGTCAAATTAACTTTAGAAAAGCACAATATGATAACTAAAAGTGAATTGAGAAAGTACAGAAAAAGTAACCTTTTTTTGGATACTCATTCAGTATTGGGCATTTAATTACTCAATTAATTTAAATTTGTGTAATGTACTTATTGTAGGAAACTAAAATATGGATACTGAGCTGATTTATTTTTATTTTTTAAAAAAAATAGTAAGTAAATTTTCATGAATATTATTGTATTCATAGTAAGTCACTGCCTTGAAAGTGATCTGATCAAATCGATCGTTACACAAAATAAGACTTGTCATCATTTATAGAATTAACGATGCAATAGAATAAAATTGAAGCAATAATCAAAACAAACATTATATTTAAATTAACAATACAATAAAAATATTTTTTTAATACAGTAGACAAGTAGTGGAAATATAATTATACGTACATTTAGGTAGGTAACTAACTAGTGGAGGCATCATGTGGTTTAAGATTTACGAAGACATAATAATCCAACATTAGATTATGTTTGTTGAACGCGACGAAGTTTCATTGCATCTGCTAATTATACGCATTTGCACACGTACCCAGAATCGCTAATCTTAATGCGGATAATTAACCCATAATTCAAAATGGATTAAGAGCCCGTTTGGATTGATTTTTAAAAAAAAATAGTTTTTAAGTCAAAAATAAAAAGTCAAACTGAAATTACTTTTAAGTCAAAAAATAAAAAGTTGGGGGGACCTACTTTTGGTTTTTGACTTATTTTAAGTCATTTTTTACCTTACTAAACACTTCCTAACTTATTTTAAGTTATTTTTTATATTTGTCAAATACTTTTAGAAGTCAAAAATTGACTTAAAAGTTCTGAGGGTGCTTATTTTGTAGGGTTTAAGAAAAACAATAGTACTACCTAAGGGTGTTCACGGTTTGGATAAAAACCAATCCAAACAGAAAAACCAAACCAAACCGATAAAATAAAACCGATTTTATTTGGGTTTGGTTTTAGATTTTTGAAAACCAGTAGTATTTGGTTTGATTATGATTTTATTTGAAAAAACCGAAGAAATAACCGAACCGATAAATTATATACATAAATTTTATTAATATACATACTTAATATATAATTTTTATAAACAATTTTAAAGATCTTATACATATTTTCATTAAAATTTCTTTATAATTTACTTATTGAAAGCAAAAATGCCCAAGATGAAACATTTATCTTATTGATTTCATGTATATGAGTGTCTATGTCAATTCTTTGTGGGACTGAAAATGTTATTGTCTCTTCCTTCTAGGCCAATATAGTGAATTTTAAAGCTTTATTGATAGTAAATTTAGTGATCGAAAGTTCAGTAATTTAAGTCATTCTAACTATTTTTCGTTTTGAATGGATTGTTGTCACTTTTTTCACATTTTAAATGAATTGTTTCTTTTATTTTTGTGTATGATTAATAACCGAATAACCGAACCAAACCAAACCGAAACCGATAATCACCAAACCGATAAATGTATATTATATTTGGTTTGGTTTGGTTTTGATAATTTTAAAACCGATTAAGTTGGTTTGATTTTGGTTTTGACCAATAA
>NW_006239056.1:1495731-1519707 GCF_000226075.1 Solanum tuberosum
TGATTTTGACCAATAACCGATCCAAACCGACCCGTGAACACCCCTAGTACTACCTATGGATAAATAATTATTCATGAAATATATATATATATATATATATATATATATAAATAATTACACCTGGAAAATATGTATGAATGCCATGTAAATAAAAATGAAAAAGTATTTACACAAATATGCCTAGTTGAAGTGGAAATTTTATAATGGTAATTCTCCAAGAACCTTTAAAAAAACGTATTTGAAATTTGAATGGATAAGGGAAAAATCTCATAAAGAAATTTTAAAATTGAGAGGCGAGGGGTGAAATTATAATTTTTGTTAGATTGAGTAAATTTTTACTGAAACAAAACATGTTATAAACCTATAACAATTTTCGGTAGTTTTGATATTTGGAAATTGTAGCAATCGTTATGTTTAAGTGTTATTGAAAAGGTTGTTCCTGTTATCGAAGGATGTGGTGCAGACGTGCAGTTTTGATTTTTCTTGATTTTAAATATTGGATAGTAATTTTTTTGATAGAGAGCGGCAATCGTTACTTTCGAATGAGCCTTATTCGACACAAATTTAAATTAATCGAGTTTCAATTTGTATATCAAAACCAAATAAGAAACTAATTAGTTCAATTAGTTGGCTGACTAAACTTTCACCTTATTGGTAACGATACAATTTCTCCCTTATAATCTCCTCCACAAATTTGCAATTAGCATATTGCAAGTCCATTTCAGATTGAAATAGTTCGTTATAACTAACAATATCAAAGAAAACTTTTGAATGTGCTTGCTAACAAAAATATCACTACTATCTTATTTTTGGCTTAATACATTTACGATTCTTTAAACTTGTTAATAAATTTCATATAAATATTCAAATTACGACTTGTTCCCATCAATAAACCTAAACACATAATACCATAGACACTTTCAATTTATTTTTTACAAAAAAAAAATATGAAGGTATAGTTAATGAAAAACATGTAAGGCTTGTTTTACACATAGGCCATAAGGTCATGAGTACCATTTTTACCCAAAAAAATTTAGTATGTAGTGGTAGTAGCTGTGGAGCCGTTAATAATGTTTATTGTGACTCAAAACCACGGCAAAAAAAACAAGAAACAGCTGTTAGCCCTAACCAACAGCTGCATATATTTAAGCCATTTCAGAAACAACACCCCTTTTTCTCACTGACCCCAGCCGCGTTAAAAGTGGATCAAGTATCGAAAACACTCTTAAATTCAATGTAAATTATTAGTTTTTTTATTTTTGAATTATTAATATTTTAAGAACATCTTTTACTTGACTAATTTAACTTAAATAGATCTCATACACCCTTAAATTTCCGTCAAGCTTAGGATGTTGTTAACATTTTTCTCAACTTTTTATTAAGAGTTTCATGCTTATACAAGAGTAATTTGTTTGAGACTGCTTGTTGTATCATGTGACAGATTGAGAGTGTATCTAAATTTGATTGGTCAAGTAAAAGATTGAAACTAATAATTTACATCAAATTTAGAATTGTTTTTAACACTTCACGTCGTAAAATTGTAAAGTATAGACCAATTTATATTTTTGCGGATGATGTCACAAACTTTTGTAATCAAAATTCAATTTTGGTGTCGATTTTTTGGGTCCTACTTATGTATAGTAAATATGGGGTTGAGACAGTTCGCAACGTTTCTATATAAACACAACTCTCCGCACTCACAATATTCGTTCCCAAACCAAACTAAGAACAACCAAAATCTAAATACAAAGAAAGAAAAATCTCTTTTCTTTCTTCTTTCTTTTCTATTTTTCCTAAATTTTCCCATTCATATATATATATTTTTAATTTCTCAATAATCAATGGCGGCATCTGTTGAAAACAGGCAGTTCACTCACCTTGAACCGGGTTTATCAGGCGTCGGCCGTAATTTCAAGCCTAGGCCTGATTCCCCGGTTCGTGGTTGCAACTTCCCTCCGTCATCCAACCATGAACTCCCTTTCCAAAAACAACAAAATCTCCCCATTTACCTTGATTACTCGTCTAGTGAAGACGAAGATGACGATGACGAAAAAAATGAATACGTTCAAATGATCAAAAAAGGTAAAACTGAATTAGAACCATCAATTCACGATACTAGAGACGAAGGTACCGCTGATAATTGGATCCAACGAAACTTTTCCTTAATACGTCTCACCGGTAAACACCCATTCAACTCCGAACCCCCTTTGGCTCGACTTATGCATCACGGTTTCATCACCCCAGTCCCACTTCATTACGTCCGTAACCATGGCCCCGTCCCCAAAGCCTCCTGGTCTGACTGGAGCGTCGAAGTTACCGGGCTAGTAAAACGACCAATGAAATTCACAATGGATCAGCTGGTTAACGAATTTCCTTCACGTGAATTGCCTGTCACACTTGTATGCGCTGGCAATCGTCGGAAAGAGCAGAATATGGTTAAGCAGACAATTGGTTTCAACTGGGGCGCTGCTGCCGTTTCAACTACCGTATGGCGCGGAGTACCCCTCCGCGCCTTATTGAAACGGTGCGGTGTTCATAGTAAGAAAAAAGGCGCGCTTAACATCTGTTTCGAAGGTTCAGATGTTTTACCTGGAGGTGGAGGTTCAAAGTACGGAACGAGTATAAAGAAGGAATTCGCCATGGATCCATCTCGTGATATTATTGTAGCTTACATGCAAAACGGAGAAATGTTGAGCCCGGACCATGGGTTTCCGGTAAGGATGATTATTCCGGGATTCATAGGTGGAAGAATGGTGAAATGGTTAAAGAGGATTGTAGTCACTACACAAGAATCTGAAAGCTATTATCACTACAAGGATAATAGAGTTCTCCCTCCACATGTTGACGCTGAACTTGCTAACGCTGAAGGTATGCATAATAATTATCTATTTTAGAATCAAAATTTATTGTATATATATTGAAATTGGTCATTTTGTTTCAGCATGGTGGTACAAACCAGAGTACATCATCAATGAGCTCAACATCAACTCTGTCATTACAACTCCGTGCCATGAAGAAATTTTGCCTATTAATGCGTGGACTACTCAGCGACCTTACACGTTGAGAGGCTATGCTTATTCTGGTTAGTTATTTTAACAATTAGATCTCTGATTTGCTGAATTTTCTTAGTATTGTCGAATTTCATCAACTCTGACGTTTTTATTTCGTCCTTATATGTACCTCTTGTTTTCGGCTAATTACAACCTCACCCTCTCTTATCTCATATTGTCATACAAATTCTAGAATTTTTTTTTTTTTTTAAACGACGTAAAAATTAAAGTTATAGTTAAAAGTGTAGTATTTACAAATATTTTGTATTAGGATAGTACAGGAAAAATAGGTGGATGCATGAACTTTTTGATGGTGTCATCAACTTGTTTGGTTATGTGAAACAGAATAGCAAGAAAAGGACAATATGGTTAGATTTATTTAATGGTTTACAGAAAAACCTGGGGAGCTTTCCTAGTTCTGAAGAGTCGGTCTAAAAAACATATTTAAATTGAATTTGCCTAAAATGTCAGAATCTTTTTGACTGCTTTAGTTCCTGCATCTTAGGCTGCCTCAACAATATTATAATAAGTTGAATTATTATTATATTATATTATGTTCATATTCAATTAGAAAACTTTCAAGTGGTCACTTTATATGGATCTAGTCAATATTATTTTAATTATGCCTAGGTATAAGGACTTTATTTTTTTTATAATCAACGTGCCTAACTTGTTGCAATTTTGATTCAAATACATGTTTGACCCTTCAAGTGGGGAAATTGTTACATTATTAATTGAATAAGAAATTTCAGACATAAATTCACGTCTGAACTTATCCCGAAAAGTCAATTACATGCTTAAACCAACATATTACACACTATTACTATTGAATTTATGAATTGATGAGATGTTGATTGTGTAACAGGTGGAGGTAAAAAGGTAACTCGAGTGGAAGTGACTTTGGATGGAGGAGAGACATGGAGTGTGTGTACACTTGATCACCCAGAGAAGCCAACTAAGTATGGCAAGTACTGGTGTTGGTGCTTTTGGTCACTCGAGGTTGAGGTGCTCGACTTGCTTAGTGCTAAAGAAATTGCTGTACGAGCTATCGATGAGACCCACAATACTCAACCCGAGAAGCTTATTTGGAACGTCATGGTAAATTCACTTAACCTTTTACAAGTTCTTTGAATTGATAGCGTAAAGTCAAATATATGTAACTAGTCCTTGATGAAAAGTAATTTTCAGTCCTTTTCAACTTTACTTTTTATGATTACTTTACAATATGCAGATTGATAGAGCATGTGATTTCACATGCCAAAACAAAAAAACTAGAAAACAAAAAAATTTCATTGGTTATAGTTTTAGATTCTTTCTTTTTTTTAGGTGTGTGGTCCATAGATGATAAATTTAAGCCACACACTTCCCAAGTCATGAAAATTCCTATTACGTAAGCAGATGCATGATCACATGAATTTCATGCGACAAGTCATGAAAATTCCTATTACGTAAGCAGATCTCATGACACTCGCCAGACCTCTTATTTTAATTTGACTTGATAGTGTTAGTGATGGATTGAGTAACTTGTTTTACAATTTTCTAACTTTATGTGATGGATGTTGTAATGTTCAGGGAATGATGAACAATTGTTGGTTTCGAGTGAAGATGAATGTGTGCAAGCCTCACAAGGGAGAGATTGGTATAGTGTTTGAGCACCCGACCCAACCTGGAAACCAATCAGGTGGATGGATGGCAAAGGAGAGACACTTGGAGATATCAGCAGTGGCTCCTCCAACACTAAAGAAGAGTATTTCAACTCCTTTCATGAACACAGCTTCGAAGATGTATTCCATGTCTGAGGTGAGGAAGCACAACTCTTCAGACTCTGCTTGGATCATAGTCCATGGACATATCTACGATGCCTCACGTTTCTTGAAAGACCATCCTGGTGGTGTTGACAGCATTCTCATCAATGCTGGAACTGATTGTACTGAGGAATTTGATGCAATTCATTCTGATAAGGCTAAGAAACTATTGGAGGACTTTAGGATTGGTGAACTCATAACTACTGGTTACACGTCTGATTCGTCTCCAAACACTTCTGTCCATGGATCCTCTTCCATTAGTAGCTTCTTAGCACCTATTAAGGAACTTGTTCAAACACCAACAAGGAGTGTAGCTCTCATCCCAAGGGAAAAAATCCCTTGCAAACTCGTCGACAAGCAATCCATCTCCCATGATGTTAGAAAATTCAAATTTGCATTACCCTCTGAGGATCAAGTCTTAGGCTTACCTGTTGGCAAACACATTTTCCTCTGTGCCACAGTTGATGACAAACTCTGCATGCGTGCCTACACGCCTACTAGCACAGTCGATGAAGTAGGGTTCTTCGAGTTGGTTGTCAAAATCTACTTCAAAGGTGTTCACCCTAAATTCCCTAATGGAGGTCAAATGTCACAACATCTTGATTCTCTCCCAATAGGTGCATTCCTCGACGTTAAAGGTCCATTAGGTCACATTGAATATCAAGGCAAGGGTAATTTCTTAGTCCATGGTAAACAAAAGTTTGCCAAGAAGTTAGCTATGATAGCTGGTGGAACAGGTATAACTCCTGTATATCAAGTAATGCAATCAATTTTGAAAGATCCAGAAGACGACACAGAAATGTATGTGGTGTATGCAAACAGAACAGAGGACGATATTTTGCTCAAAGAGGAACTCGATGCATGGGCAGAGCAAATCCCAGATAGAGTTAAAGTTTGGTATGTCGTTCAAGAATCAATTACAGAAGGATGGAAGTATAGTACAGGATTTGTTACAGAAGCAATTCTCAGAGAACATATACCTCAACCATCTCATACAACATTGGCATTAGCATGTGGACCACCTCCTATGATACAATTTGCTATTAATCCAAACTTGGAGAAAATGGGATATGACATTAAGGAGGAATTATTGGTGTTCTAAATTGGATGATGATCATATATTTCTGGTGGAATAAATTCCTTTTTGTTTTCATTTGTACATATTGTACTTCTTGTAGTTCTTACATTTTAATTTTCTACTCAACTTTAGGTATAAAATGTTGTACTCTCTACTAGTATGTGTATGTCAAAATTAAGTTGTAATATTCATCATGGAATTATAGTAACTTTATGGTGACATTCCAATTCTTGTTGTAAGAATTTTTTACCAAATCAATGTATATATATATAGTAAATTGCAACACTAGTGTGTGTTTTTATTTTCCTCTCAACTTTAAAACTACAATTTTCCTCTTTATTCAATAGTAGTGCTCCAGGATAGTGAATGACTGCAATAAGTTTTCCTTGTCCTTTTTTATAAAATTATTATATATTTTTTCTTAGAAAAGTCGCACAACTTTATTTTGTAACGTAAAAATTACGCAAGACACTCATCAATAGTGACAAAAAAGTCTTTATGGCCGTATACCCAACTCTTTCAATGCACATAAATATTTTTTATGATTCAAATTACCACATCAACACATTTTTGTCTGATTTTTAATCTAAAGAATATTCGATCCAATTTAAAAAAAGAACCTAACCCTAAAAAAAGGCGATAAAACCATCAAATATATTGGGAGTGTACTTCAAATTGACTTTAGTAATTTATGATTATCTTTTCTCAATATATATATACACATTGATTTTTCAAATTATCATCTTTCTTCTTGATTCCTAATTTCCTTTAATAAAGAAAATGACTTTGTGAAATAACAACTACGTGACTATCTAGAAGTCAAACTCCTTATTACATAAGCTTTCTAAATTCTCAAAAGATGAATTGATGGGATCAAAATACATAATCGTAATCTTATATCATGTTTATACAAACATAGTTTTTCATGTTTATGCCTCTAAAATGGAATAAGAAAATCTACCCCATATATTGTTGAAAATATAATTAAATAATAAAAGTGTGTTCTTTCTAAAAGTTTAAGCTTTTAGATCAGATGGTCACACAATTCAACATGGTATCAGAACCGACATAGGTCTTGAGATCGAATCATCAGTTCACTCGAGTAACCTTATTTTACATATATTATATATACCCTATAGTGCTAAACTTCACGAAAAGACATTTTATCTTGACTTCTCTGCGATCGAAGTGTGACATTGCAAATGTTTAATATAACATGTTCTTTTTATCCTATAAAGATATGGGCACTAGATATACTATATATAGATATATCATGTTATACACACTAGATAAAGAAGAAGAGATTTATATTTAATTCGTCCTCTATATATTCTTGTCACTTATTAGACTTCTTACGTATATATAGTTCAATTTCATAACAATATTTTTTTTATTACAATTTTTTTGTTCAAAGTAGGCGTTTATAATATAGACACGAATCTTGTGATATTTGAGAAATAATAGTATTCGAAGTTAATGTTTTAAAGGGTACAATATTTAAAAACTATAATTATATTTTAACATGCATTTCACTTGAAAAAAGTATCAGAAGTTTTGTATATAAATAATTTTTTATGGAAAAGTTTGAATCATATTTTCAAACTTAAAAAACTCAATTCCATGTTGAAGTGAAAAAATTGAATACAATATGTAACCAAACAATTGAGTACTTGAAAACGATATAAGTTGGGGAAAAAACAAAAAGATTATTAAGATGAAAATGATATTTCTATTTGACTTTATCAATGATTTATATATTTCTAACTTTTTTATAAACATAATATTTTCGTAATATAAAAAAAAACAATTATTATATTATCCTTTTTTTGGCTTGGGCATCATGAATAATGATTTAAGTTATTTTTTTCTCATTTTGAATAATTTATTTTAAATGATTTTTAAAAAAGATTTTATTATCAAAACATGGATTTAAAAAAAAATTATCAAGCCAAAGGTCGACTAGAAAACAGTATATTTTGCAAGAAATGAAGCCATAATAACACAATGAATTTATTAATCTTGATCAATAAGAATAATTCCTATTGTTTCATATATATATAATAACAGGTAGGAAAAGTATAATCAATTGAGGAAACTTTAAAGATATTTACTTTTTAAAAATGTTGTAATTAAATATATTTCCCCATCAAATATTTTACTCTAATTTTATATACTAAAAGAAAATGGGAAAAGTAAAGTCATGCAGCTAGCATTACTTTTTCTTTTTCTTATTAATAATTTATCTCTTTCCCATCTTTTTTGTGACTATAACTGCTGATTTAAATATATGTGCAAAAATATCTTACATGTATGCAATCAAAATAAATTATTAAAAGTTGAACTAGCTACTAGCTAGTGAAACTACATTAGTTGTGTGAAAGAATAGAAGTCAAAAGAAGGAGAAGAAAGAGATGGTAAATATAAACCATTACATCAGATTCACAATGTAACAAATTATCTATGAACCTTCTCATACAAATCATAGTAACAATTTTTAGGGTTCGTTTGGTTGGTAGGATAAAAATAATAATTTCAAGTTTTTTTATCAAATTATTTTATTCTGCTTTTGATACTAAATATTATTTAGATGCAAATTATTTAATCCTACCATTCTAATATAAATGATGGGATAAGTGCTCCCATATAAAAAACAAAACGAAATAATCTCATGAAATGTATCAACTCATACAATATCCTTATTTATTTAGCAATACGAAATTGAATACCGAACGTCCAGCCTTAAAGAATTGTTAACCATATATATAAGTAACATTAATGACTGATTTAGATGTGTTGATTGATCTATATCGACGAATTCAATCATAATGTTAGAAATTAAGAGTGAAATTTTAATTGTTATACTGATTAATTTCTCTAAAAAATAACATGTCAAATATTAAACAAATTATATACATATTTACCAAAATATCTTCAACTTCAATATATCATTATCAAATTACCAAATACCATACAGAAACTTTCTTATCCGAATCAAACTTTAATAAGTTGATATTTGATACATCTTGTTTGATTTACCAGAATAATCTTAATAGTTCAAATGATTGACCACTAAATTGTTATCTTTTTGATGAAAGTTCGATTTCTTTCCTTGTAAACATGAGGTGGTGAGGTGAGACTAGTAGATTTTTTGGAGATAGCAAATGTGCATGCCATGAGACTCAAGAAAAATATTAAAAGAAAAGATGGATGAACAAGTGGGTAAGGGTCCCACTCAATAAAAAAATGTTTAGAAGAGAGTATTGGCTAATTAAGGATTGGAGGGGCAAATGGAAGAAGCACACAAGCATTTGCATTGTTTTACCCCTCATTCTTTGGAAAGGCCATTCCAACATGTCTCCGCGGCCCCCAATTGCCTTGACCCCTACTTTTTTCTATAATTCATATGTCTTCTTCCCACAATATCCATAATTTTTGAAATTTATTAGTCTGATTAATTTTGATTCGAATCTGGATATTTACTATATGTGAATTTGTTAGTATGGTTGTTCAGTTTCATGACGTGTATTGTTTACCATGGTCTAATAATAAATCTTAAGGATTTAACCTTCTGGCTATGTATGTTATCATTGAAAATATTGATGCACTTTTGGTCCTCCTTCAAAATTTTGCCTATTTTTTAACATTGATTTTATCCATAATTTATGTATGGAATGTTTAATCATCATTTTATGTATTTAGTAGAAATAATGATTCCATGTGAGAGATTGTGAGAAGAAAAACACTTTTTTTTGTTTAGTAAAAATCGTATTGCAGGTAAAGTCGAGAGGTTCATCACGACGATTTCATGTGCAATAGTACAATTTTTTCTTTCTTGCAATGTCATATGTTAAAATGTTCTTAGTTTAGCTGCAGTAATATTTCTACTGAACAGAACAAAGTGTTCTTCTTCTCACCTTCTCTCGCATAGAGTTATTATTTCTATTAAATATATAAAAAGACGATGGGACATTCCTTACATAAAATTATGGACAAAATTAATGTTAAAAAATAGGCAAAAGTTTAGGGAAGGGCCAAAAGTGCACCAATATTGTAAACATGAGGGATTATTAGTGCTCCATGTGCAAAACTCAATGATGACTTTGAGTCTTAATCCAAAGATGATGGATTATTTTGGGCCTTCTCTCCTTATAAGTCAAAAACTAAAAGTCACAAGTAGAGGATACCCTATTTTTGGCTTTTGACTTTATCAAAAACTTTTTTGGCCTAAAAGTGAGTGCTTAAAAACACTTTTTAACCTTTCCAAACACCTCCAAGACTATTAGTAAAAAAATAAAGGGTAATGCTAAATGGCCAGAAAATTTGGCCAGAATTTGGCCAAAAAATCAAAAAAATCTATAGTATTCTTTTTATTTAAAGTTAAACTGATTTGTTTTCCATTTTTTAATTAAAATGTATTAAAGTTAAAAGGGTAAGAATGTTTAAAAAGGTAAAATAACATATATATTTTTAATTTTCTGACGAAAAGGATTTTTCCAAAAATAAAAACACTTAAAAGTCAAAAGCACCTAAAAATAAGTTAATTCAAATGGGCACTAAACCTTGTAGACTTGTTTTATACCACTGGAGTTAAAGAATTATAGTATAGCTATTCCGCTTAAAATGAGAATGGACTAAGAGTATACACTTATAATCTGATGATCGAGTCGATTTCACGATTATAAGTTCATTCCATACCGCACCAAATTGGAATAAGAATTCCAATTATATAGTAAACATTGAAAAAACGTAGGAATATGGATCCATATAGGAATGAATAAATGGCGTGATAGGCTAATTTGATTTTAAGTCAAGCATTAGCGCATGAGCAGTCTTACCGTGGGGTGGGGGTAGTGGCAGAGCCACATATATTTGAGAGGTGTCGATCGACACTCCTTTGTTGAAAAATTATATTGTGTAGCTTGATAAAAATATCTTTTTATGTATATATATATATTACATATTCATACTCTTCAATTTTTACATGATTTTACTTCTTTATATTTTAACATCCCTTAGTTAAAATTCTAGCTCTGTCACTAAATGGGGGATTGCATTCACTAATGGAGCTTCCTATGATTGCATCTAGAAGGATGCAAATGACAAGTTGAATGGTCTGGTTTGCTGGTTCCAACTTAGTAGCTCAAATCAATGTGTACCTTATAAATTCTTCACTTTCTTTTAGCATTCTGACGTAACATTCACCTTAAAGTGTATCATGTGCATCTCTTCTAATACTAAAACTTGTTTGCCTTAAAGTTGGTCAATTCTTTTCTTTGACACGCCTTTGTTTCATTCCTATTAATCGTTTATTAGCGCTAATATTAGTTAAGGCCAAACAATAATCATGGGCCAAAGAGATTGGATTAAGTGCTAAGACATATATGTTGGAGCTTCACTACAAAACTAACTATAATTTATTTTTATTTTCCCAAAAAGTTTGTGGTGAATATTTCATGCATGTAGTTTGTGTGTTACAAATAAGTTTTTAACTTTTATTCTCATAGTTTAATTTTTTTTTTCAGAATTAATCCTTTAAATAATTATAGGTACCTACCTATCTGAAAAAAAGAATAAGACTAGTAACCTAAAATATAAAAACAGTATTTATTAGGTATTGCAACAACAACGATACCAATAACATATTCAGTGTAATTTTACAAGAACATGCTAAGCAAGATAAATAGATTGTTCCGACCAGACCCGTAAAATGTGTTTACTTCCAAAATTTTCAATAAGATAGGGAATATAAAAAAAGAAAGTCTCGTTAATTCTTTTATTGTGGATATGAATATGTAATTCACCTCTGAAGGTTAATGACCAAACCTTTGTTTGTATTACATATTGCAATAGGTTAAATACACTAATACTTTCAAAAAATCTTTAATTTCAGATAAAATAAGAACTCATTTCTTTTTATTAACAAAGACCTTTTGATTTTATATACACAAGTGACTAAGGAATATTTACTTAATTAACAAAATTAATGATTGTCTTGAAAGCGAAACGAAATTAATTGTGTACAAATTAAATATTCTAATTTATCTTATATCTATTTCTTAAACATGATTAGTTTCAACTCTCTAAATTTAAATTTTATAATTAAAATTAAACTAATCTAAAGTCCAAACCTCCAAAATATGTTTTAATATTTACAATTGCCAACCGACAAGATTCGTTTTTTCCTATATATGTGCACCTTTTTCATAGAATATAGGATAGTATATTATAAAAATTAAAATAAATAGCTACACATTTCACTTTCAGAGATCCAAGGAGTTGGTCCAAAGATTCTTCAATTGTTTAATTTATGTCATGCTATAATTATTAGTTATTTCAACAATGAACAAATCAACAATCAACACACACGTGTTACACATATTTATCATCATCATTTTCTCTTCTTCGTTTTCGTTTTCTTATCCATGAAATAACAATCCTGAAATAATTTAATTCACAGTGACAAAATAGTTTTTAGCAGTAATAAAAATGCATATTAACAAAGAATGCTAAAATTATTTTTCGTTATTATTTATTTTTCATTAAATTGAATATCACTATAATATCACTATAAACTTTAGAGACATTTTTTAAAAAAATGCTAAGAAAACATAATTATCGCTAATAATTGCCTTAAAATATATCCATTGAACCATTATAGACAATATATGTCCAAAAGATAATCCAAATCTAGATTTAATTTTTCATCAATAATTTTATAAGAGAGATGAAATTTTATTACTAAAGCTCAAAAATTAATTAATGTCAAATTTATTTATCACAATAAAATTCTGAGATCCACTCTAGATATTTTGGCCTTTCACAATTTAATTGGGACAATGTCTCCTCCAATTGAAAACTAATTGCTTCATTTTCGTGTAGATTTTTCTTCCATCATTGAAAGAAAATTCCAAGATTTAATACGAAATTTTTTTTTTTGTTAACAGCTCATCTAAATATTTTTGTTAATATTTGACCTGACATCAGCTCCCAAATATATAGTACAGTACATAAATAATATATTTGCATTTTATAAAACCCTATTTAATTAAAAGATTCCATCCAAAACTCTCTCATTCGTTAGATTATTGTTAAATAAATATATGTAATACAAATTTAACGGCTGAAATAAACATGATTGCCGTACAAAAATTTGACTCTTCTAATCCAACATCACTAGTGCATTAATGATTCACCAAATTGACTAAATAGATATTTTATATTGTATTAATTGAATAATTGCAAGTAGGTATTTTCATTAAAGACCATTTGTCCATAAAAAATATTCACTTTTTTCCGAAATAATCTATTTAATTTAAAAAATAATGTTTGGTCATGGTATTTTCAAATTCAACTTTAAGTTGTATTTCGAAATTCAGAAAATAAATTATAGTAATTTATTTTTCGACTGATTTTTCATTTTTGAAGTTGTATTTAAGTATCATATGTAATAATTCTTTAGGTCATTTTTCTTGTATTGCGTTATTTTCGGCGTTTAGAGCGTTTCTTTAGCGATTTCAAGTCATTTATATATGACTTGTTGGGACTGACCGTTCGATCTCCTAGTCATTCTTTTGATTTTATGCGAGTTTTCATGTTTTGGAGCTTTTGAAATTTGAACGATAGACTTTGATCAAAACTTCAGGTAAACAGCCTAAAGAATGCAATTATGACGGTTCTCTTAACTTTGAAACGTCAAGTTTGATCTTGAAGGACCTTTAGTGCGGGCCGAACACTTCCGAGCTCATTTCGAGCTATTTTGTGTATTTTGACTTAAAACAGAGCTTGGGTATGGGACTTACTTTTATCGAGACGACCTCTGTCGAAAGTTTCGACAAAATATTATTCTAAACATAACTCTATCTTTAATTCAAACTCTATAAATTTCAAATAGAGTGAAAAATATTTGAAATTTATCATGAAACGCCGACTAATTAATTTTTGTAAAAATATTAATAATAAAATATCCTCTATTCTCGTCCCTCCGCATCACCATCCCTACAAAACTTAAAGAGTAAAGAATAAATTTAATTGTCCATAGAGTTTGGGAAAGGGGGCCTCATCCCTAAACATTGGGTGGTTGTATTAATATTAATACTCAAATATTTATTAAATTTTTTACAATGTCTTTGGAACATAATGTATGCAAAGCTGTCTTTAGGACAATGACAAATTTATTTGTGCTGTCATTTTCTTATAAATATTTATTTATATTTTTGAAGAAGTCCGATCCACAGTCCTTTTTTTTTTCTTTAGAAATAACTTGATCAACTCTATTCCTTAAATTAAAATTAATAGATCATAGTAGTAGGTCATGACTCTGAGGAAATTTTCCTTATTTAATTCGTGGGAAGCATGAGTTAATATGTACTCATTATTTGGCGAGTATTAAGAATAGTATTTTATCTGTTCATTTTTACTTGTTCATTATATAAATTAGGAATGTTTAGTTTGAAAAATTAAGAAGTAATTTATCAGTTTATATTTCTGCTATCTTAAGAAATATTATGTCAAGTTAAACATGAAAAAGTAAAAATGAACGGAGGAGGAAGTGTCTATGTATATATATATATATATATATCCATCCTAATTACACAAGTAAATAATGAATCACTTATTTGGAGGGCACATGAATGATTTCCAAGAGCATTTTTTTTTCTTCTTTAGAGTATAATTTGATCAAATTGTAATTAAAATGTCAACTAAGAAAGCTCTTGTTTTAATCCTGTAAGTTGTAGCGTTATGGAGTCCAAATTTAAATTCAGAAAAGAAGAATAATGGATAAAGTTACATATATGGTTTTTATTATTACGTATTCACATTTTTATTTTAACCAATTACATCAAAGAGATGTGACAACTAATATAGTAAAGAATTAACCTGGCATTGGAATCTATACTTTCTTATCGTTATGTTTTTATATGATATATAGTGTAATTATTGGATATGAAAATTCACATGCTAATTTTACTAGTAATAGTGATAGCATAAGAAAAATATAAGTATCATAATTCATAAAAGTAGTAAATTAGGGTACATAATTTTTAGTTTGGCTGAAAGAGGAGGTATTATATCGTACTATTATACATCGATACAAACAAAGATGGTTGTATTACTAACGCACGATTGTTCAAGAACATAATGAGGTTACAATTAAATTTACATTGAGGCTTATTAGGCCTTAGAAAGAAGAATTCCTACTTTTTCTGCTTCTAGTATCTTCCAAACAAACATAGATGGAACTTTCCATTCCTCAAAAACCTAGTCCAATTTTATCTTCTGGCATTCTTTAGCTAGCAGGTCTGCCATCTTATTTTTTCGAGGCTCATACCTGATTAATCAACTCGCATTCATTTAAAATATTTGTGTGAGTATGCGTTAAAAAAAGTTAATTATCTCGAGTGAGTCTGCTGCTATCTCCAAGCGTTGACCTTCAGTTTTTCAACTAAAAGAAGATTAGAGTACATTAGCATTTACCTATATGAATTTTTCTAGTAAGCTCTGCATTTGGGCTCAGCGCTAATATGTCTAATATCCTTAGCTCATGTTTGGCCCATTAGAATAAACATACTGTTTACATCTATTTGCATATGTTAGGGTTTGCAATGACGAAGGTAAGGGTTAGGCGACAACTAGGATTGTAAATTGTGAATATTTGCTATATTTTTACTACACTAAGCAGAATTTTTGCACTCAATGAGTAATTTGATTTCTCTCTTTTTTATTTCATATCAAATTGTTGGACAAGTCAAAAATATATTTGTTTTGAAAGCATTTTCTTATTGGTTAAATCGAAAATCGAACCATTACATACCAAAAACTGATAGCTAATATCTTATTTGGTTTAGTTATCAGTTTAGCATATTTAAAAACCAAAAACCGATAATACTTAAAACCGAACCGACCGATACACACTCCTATATATCAGGTATATCAATGAAAATTCGTGTTTGATATACATATTATATACATGTAATATACATTATTGCAGTGATGATTTTCCCTGTCGACTTCAGCTCTGTATTTTGACTTCCAAACCAACATCCAATCTTCTTCACATTTTGTATAATTTCACCAAGTATTACCAATGAATTACAACCATCAGTTCGTTTTTATTTCCATTGCATAATCAACAACAAGGATTCTATTGATTTGCGGCATACAGTGGATGTATGAAGTCACAGAAAGAACGTATTTGGTTCATGCATAAAACTTGCGAAAAACGATAAAAATCCAGAATGTGATTTACATAGTTTTCATAAGACGCCTAATCTTTGGTTCTTATCTATCAGTAATTAAAATCACTGCATTTACACCGGAAAGCAGATTCATAAGAAACCTCGTGTAGATAACGACAGGCGTTGCAGCCCCACAAAGTATCTTCGATTCAGCTCGAAAGGGTCTGCCTAGATAGCCGAGCTCAAGATGTTAGGAAATGCAAAAATAAATGTATGTAGGAAGTGCTATTGAATCTGGTCTTCTTAGATTGTTGGATTTTTCTTTACTTCCCAATGGCTACAATTAATGAAAGGAAAACACTCTACTGGACAATGCAACAACAAATGGCTGGAATTCTCAGTACCTTTATTCCTCTTCATAATTGATGTTGTTAACTCCGTGTGAATCAAAGACGAACAAGTCTTTTGGTTCAAACTAGATAGAAGTGATACCGAAGAATAGCCATCCTGGACAAACCAACACAAGTTGTTGGACAAATAATCAATATAGCAATCATGGCAACTCATAATATCCATGAAGCCATCAAGGATCAAACATTCCTCACATATCTATGCGTAATAATATACTATTGTCTTCTCATATTTTCATGGCCTCTTTGTTAAAACGTAGGTTTGGAGGATAATGAATCCAGATTGCCTCTACTGCTTTAGTCACCTGGTTAAAAGATCATTAATTAGTCTACAAAGTATAATTTCAAATGCACAATAAAGATCCCTCTGCAAATATGAATAGCTTCCTCTCCTTGCAATGCCAAATTCGTTTTAACTTTCTTTAGTTATATTTACTCCATTAGATCAAGTTTAAACATTTTTTATTTTGAGTAGCAAATGGAAAGTAGCACAAAAATATATTACAAGTCAAATGCCCTCATGCAGGTGTTTGTGTTATTGCACTAGCAGTTTCTTGGGGAGCACCACTGTCAAATTTAAGGTACCGTTCAGGTTAGGTCGTTTCAAAGAAAAATGTTGCAAGTAAATGAAACTTTGTTTGCTAAGCAATTTATTCCATATTTTTGTTTTCGAAAGTACATTTTTTTGCTTCTGCTACTATTATAGTAAAACCAAAATGATTCATTGCAAGAGCAGGATATTAGAAGAAAAAATGATTTCCATTTATTCAATAGGCCCTTGGATTGTTAAAGAACTAAGTAATATTGCATTGTTTAGCTTACTTACTTGTATTGTTGATCATCACTGCACCATGATCTCCGATGTTCTCCATTCTCCAAGATCATTTTCATAGTAACTACATATCTACCCATATCTTGTATCAAATCATGCATTTCAATTGTATATTCTCCGGAGAAGGAAACGAGACTTTTCATGCATTTCAATTGTATATTCCATTGAGATGAACACAAGAAAAACAACCACGAAAATTTTCAATTAGGACACTCAATCCAATAGCAAATTCAAATCCAGAACTCACAAGGATTTTAATTTTTTATGATGTAATATTCATCATACCCTCGAAAGAAATATACTATATCTAGAAATACCTCTTGCTCTATGGACTCCACTCCATAGCTTATTTTGAGTTGTCCAACAATTTCTTATCCCAAGTTTTTCTTCATTCTCTCTTTAGCACTACATTGTGTAGCTACACCTTTCCTATGCACGAAAGAAACCCACACTTTCAAGGCTAAAAGGAAGGTCTTTAGCATGATTTACTGTTTCCCATGGGAGTTTCTCAAAACTCTTAACTAGAATTTCTTTTTGAAAGCATATTGATTGAGCGATAGAATAACTTCATGGTCAATCTTTGTGAGCAATCGATTCTCTGGCACCATATTTGTTACACCGGGCTTCCAAACCATGAACGCAGTCCAAAATTGATCGCATTATTCTTTCTATGATTTCCAAATCAATTTAGGGAGCAAATGTAACTCAGGCTTGAGAGGATATAACTGCTCCCAGAAAACCTAGTTTTTGCTCTCATTAGAGTTTCTCCTCCTCTAATGGCGAGATTTCACATTTGAACTCTTATAAAAAAATCCATGGCTACATACATAGCATTTTTTAATCTAAGTATGGTCACTTCATATACTACGACATTCTTCCCTATCAAACGCTTACCTCTAATTGTTGCAATAATTCTACTGCTATTACCAAACCAACCACTCAACCTCGAGAGGATACAAATGCTCCAAGAAACAAACCTATGTTTCACTCTATACTACGACATTCTTCCCTATCAAACGTTTGGCTCTAGTTGTTGCAATAATTCTACTGCCATTACCAAACCAACCAATCAATATCAAGAGGATACACATGCTCCAAGAAACAAACCTACGTTTCGCTCTGATTGAAGCTTCTCCTCCTCTACTATTGAGATTTCACATTTGAACTCTTATCAAATCATCCATGACTACACTCAAAATGTTTTTTAATCTAAGTGTAGTCACTTCATATACTACGACACTTTTCACTATCAAATGTTTGTCTCTAGTTGTTGCAGTAATTCTGCTGTCATTACCAAACCAACTAGGATTCCTCGCGAAGAACGCATTCTGTTTTTGCATTCTTTAACATCCGCCAGAAAACAAAAATAATTATCTTTCCAACTCCTTCCATACCCCAAATACCAACAATTTGAATATCATTAATACTCATCCATAGCAAGGATTTCACTTGCGGTAAATCAACATTTATACCCCCAACATCTCGGGAAGATGATAAGAGAAGCTTACATAATGAAGACATTTGGCCAACAATCCACTTAATGCTCCCTGATTCAACCCTACAACAAAACCAACAAGATTGTTAACAAGATTTAGAACTACTTTCCTATAATTGGCATCCATAAATCAGACAAAAGTCTAATCACATCAATATGATAAAAGGATAAAATCGAATTAAATGAATGAAAGCATAACTTCCAATTGATAAGACACATGTTTAATCTCTCTATTCTTAGATGATTTAGTGCCGATTCTGTTTAATGAACTCATTTCAAACTGTTCTCAAGTTTCAACAAACAAATCGATATATTATACCAGTTACAGAATTTTTTAAACTCACCGATTGAGTATGTCAAAGCCTTTTAGATTGGCCATTTTTGATAGATCCAGATCGTATTTACATGGAGGAACTTGTGAAATACTGGCAAAAGAAGAAGATGCCATGGATTGGATTGTACGATTGATTGAGCTAGGGTTTGAGTTGCTACATTGATGATGGGGAAAATCAGATGTGAAAATGGAGAAATGGTGTTTGATTCTGATTTTAGGTAAAGGTCATGATGACTATATATCCACAAGGGAAAATGACTATAATACCCTGTAATTCACTTTACTCAATGCACAACTAAAAGTACAAGCCAATGAAGATGAATTTTTTAAAAAAAAAACTTTATTTTAAAATATGATTTAAACCACCAATTTCTTAAAACTAAGGGAATCATTCGGCCGGATGGATCAGACGGATAATTTTGATTAACAGTTTGGCCTATTGGAAATTGGGTTTTAAATTTACTTATCTGCTATCCAAACTATTAGATATTAGTTGGTTTGATAACGGATTAGCACTTATCGGACGGTTATCAGATGGTGTATCGACCAATCTCTACCATTTTTCTCCATGACTATACCTTTTAAAAAGATTACTTTTAAGTGCAATTAAACTATAAAATTCTTCTATATTACAAAAAATATATAGATTATAGTAATGTAATAGTTAATAATGAAAAGTAAATAGGTATTCAAATTTTTGGCTTTAAGACTTTAAGACTAACAATATATAATTATATATTACGGAAAAATAATAAATGATGTTGATATACCTAAGTTAAAATTGTAAGTATATATGGTAACTCTTAACGGGTTATCAGTTTATCCGATAAGGAAATAAAATAATCCGCCTCCACAACAATAAGCCGTTAATTGTAAAATTCTAATTCGTTCACCAACCGTTTATTCGATAATCCAATACCAATAAGCCAATAAGACAATTTTACGGTTGGCTTATCAGTTACGATTCGATTTTAAACACCCCTATGCCAGGGTGAATATTGCAGACTAGAGGATCTGGTGGTCGACAATCGTTCAGGCTATTAGTTCAGTAGTAGAGCATGCCCTTAATAATTATGTCGTTGTGCCTGGACAATGAGGGCTCAAGTCTATTCATAATTCCTTCTTTCACCATCAGAAAGATGAACAAATAGAGAAGAGGAAATACAGGTCAAATCTATTACTCCTATCCAAAATTAAATTATTTTGCCAGAAGCTAAACGAGCACCCACACCACGAATCATTTTGCTATAAGCTAAAATCAAACAGCAAATTTCATTAAATGGCTACCATATATGTCAAATGAAACCAAGTTCAACTTTGATAACTTCTTTTTTTTTTTTTAGGGATCAACTTTGATGACTAACATGAAAAAATAAGCATCTCTTTCAAAAATTGATAAAGGAAATGCAAAAGCTTAAACAACGCCAACATCATAGGATTATTAAGTAAATATTGAATTAATAATGTAATAATAGCTGAAATAAATAGGATTTTTTCGTAAAATAAAAAAGTTGGACAATAATTAAAAACAAAGTAATGGTTAAAAAGGGAAAACATATTATTGAATTATTTTCAAAATTTCTAATACAACTTCAAAAATTTATAGTCAAACAATTTTTTATGAATAGAGTAAAAAAAATTCATAGTGAAACAACTACTTTGACCATATTCCCCTTTGACTTGGAGAATGTAGATTGGTCAAGAGCAACAACTACACCAACACCACTGATCAATCTACATATGATTGTGAAACTTCCCCTAAGTTGATCACTTTGATTACCCAAATCTTGTTGATTCTATTAGATCGAAGATTTCTAGTATTGTCTCACATAAATTTCTCGATAGTTTCACCGCTCTCCTCTAAGGGGTGACAAGGGAACTAATAGCCCACCATTACAAGCAATGGCAGCCAGAATTTTTGTTGAAATGTGTCAAAATATAAAGTAGTTCGGACAGCTGACCTACCAACGATTGAAAGCTTTTGCAGCACCCAACCATTGATCTAATTCTTCACGTTGTGCCAAAAGATGTCAACATTAATATATATAAGTATAAAATCAAAATTTTACCTATTTATACAATGTAATTTTCAACGGAGAAGTGTTGCTTAACACTCCTCAACAAGGGTAGCGCCACCCTTGATCACAGGTAATCTAAACACCCCAAGCTTTGTAGTAAGTTCGATAAAGATAACATGTCGAGAAAGACGAAATTGTCGTGTAGAAGGATCATTAACACTTGTAGCCCTTTCGAGAGAGATACACCCAACTCGAGCTCAATTTATCAATTGGCCGGGGGAAACAACTACACCAATACCACTTATCAATCTACATATGATTTGCCACTTAAAAAAAGATGCCATAAAAGTTTAAACTAAAGTTGGCAGTCCATTCAATATCTTCATGGGAGATTCACCAATGTCTATAACATCCTTGAACAAAATATGATGGTAGTCCTCTTCGTTTGAATCAAGGTAAACATGTCTAAAGTCAAAATAGACAATTTTCATAGTATCAATTAGGTGAAATTGGCTTTAAAATGTTTTCCTAATTCCATCCATAGTGGCCTTTTCTTTATAAAACTAACTGCATGTGAGAATAATAGAGTCTTGAGCCAAAGTAACAAATTAATTTTGGGCCCTAAAACATACTAAAGTTCTTAATTATTGTAACATATTATGAATTGAGATTAGTGTAACACTCTAAAAGTTCTTAATTATTACTCCCTCCGTCCCATTTTATATGATGTACTTTGATTTGGCACAAACTTTAAGAAAAATGGAAAGACTTTTAAAACTTGTGGTCCAAAATGAATGATAGAAATTTGTGTGGTTGTAAATCATTTCATTAAGGGTAAAAAAGACATTTTATAGGCAAATTGTTACTTAAAATAGAAATGTGTCATTCTTTTTGGGACTGACTAAAAAGGAAAGTAAGTCATATAAATTGGGACAGAGGGAGTATATATTATCAAACACTTTTGTCTATTCAAGTGACTTTTTTTTTCATCTAGTTCCCGCAGTGGAAGCCATGGATTCCCGTCAGGTAAATCCCACTTAAGGAGAAATTTATCACTGTCAAAAATAAGAACATAAACCCGAAACCTCTAATTAGAGATGGAGGGATCATCCCACAACAAATTCTTGGTGATGATGCAAGTTACTACTTAATTATCAAACACATTGTCTACAATAGTAGTTGAATTCTGTAGGAATAATATCCTTGAATGAATTTTTTTCAAACTCAACTTGACTAGTCAATTAAGTTGGAAAGAGCATTCATTAAAGTTATTGAACTCAAAATTTGTATCACTGAAGGTGAATCATTGAACTCAAGAAAATTCAAAAATACAAACACAAATTTCCAAAACAAAAAAAAAAAAAAACTCAAAAACTCAAGTGAAAGCTAATCGTACTCGTGAAGTTAGTTTTGTCACTAAAGACGATAACTGGACAAGGCTTAAATAGCAGATGAAAATTAGTCACCATTAAATGCATACCTACAACTCCAATAGTGGGCTTTTTAAGACTAACCTAAATAACTTAGATCAACGGCTTTTGAACACTTTATGGTTGAACAAATATGTTGTTGAAATATAGGCCCAAACGTAAACTTTGATAGCCACACCCAAAGCCAGAACTACCTGGCGAATTGAAGAAACTAAGAAGACAATAATGTTTGTGCACCCCAATATCTTCACTCAATTTAGGTGTGTCAATCATCTAAGCTCGTGGAATTATTTTCTTCCAAAAGAATCAACATCATTCATTACCTGCTGAACTTTGACTAGTACCGATTCAACAAGCCATTTTCTACCTACTACAACTCAAAGAAAACCCGAGGGGGGGAATACATGCTCCAACAACAGAGCTACCAGTCAGAGCAACACAGAAATGATGCATGCATGCAGTAAATACCCTAAAATAGCATCTTCCCTACCCAGGTCATTACCATTTACTACATGTCTACATCCATTAAAACTACCTTGAGAACTGAGCGGATTGCAATTGACAATATCAATATGACAAAAAAGAAACATAGACAAAAAGTAAAGAAAATATAATAATAGCTAGGATGATATCAACATGAGCTATGCGATTATGAGATTTTGGCTGAAAAGAAAATTCTATAATGAACTTTGCAATTTTCCTTCTTCCCCGTAAAATTGACCAAAACAACTTAAAACCTTCTCTTTCCTTTTCAAATGAGCACTGGAAAGGAAAAGCACAAAAAAAATTTCCAAAAAGAAGCAATTTGCCCAGCATCATCCACTGCAGACTAACATTTTCCTAACTTCTACTTATAAAACGCTACCTTAGCTTTCTTTTGAGCCAGCAGGACAGCAGCAGACTAACTTATTTCTCTTCTCTGCACCTTCAAAATTCCAAAAGCCACCCTCCACTTGTGAACAGATACATCAGAGATCCTCCAAACAAAAAGAGACCATTAAAAAAAAAAAGACATGTATCTCTTGACAAACCAAACTGTATGCATCCCCCATATAGGTGAGAAATCACTATATTCAAGCATCAGATTCAGATGAAGTCGAATTGGAAGAGGCAGTTCCAGGATTAGTAGCCAAGTGCAACTCAGGCAGCATCAAACACTTTGGCTGGGCACCTTTGTAAACCTTCAAGGATGGCTTCAGTTTCATGTACTGCAATTGCAGGGGTTGCATTACAAAATTAGTCAAACAGAGTCGGCGAAAAAAAAGCTCTCTTTTCAATGTAAATTTTGACTTTAAATTGAGACCCCCCCCCCCCCCCCCCCCCCCCCCCCCCCCCCCCCCCCACCCCCC
>NW_006239056.1:1519926-1531558 GCF_000226075.1 Solanum tuberosum
AATTTTTGATTTTAAATGAAGCCCCCCCCCCCCCCAAAGGTTACTTAACACTGCTCCAAAATTAAGTCAAAGAAAGCATGTCTAATTTCAGAAGTAGACTGCAAATCCCACAGCAGAACAACATAAAAGGATAGCATCTATTAAGAACTGTAGACGACTAACTTTCTATGGTCATGTTAAGGTACAGTATGCAATGAATCATCTCCAAGAAACCTCACTAGTATCAAACACTCAGGTTTCAAACTTAATCATGGAATATCTTTAACATAACTAATGTCACGTCGGAAGTGATATTTAACATACAAAAATTGCAATTAGAGTTAATTACCTCCTGATAAAAAGCATTAATCTCTTCCTCTGTCAGGCCTTCCTCTTCCACGGCATTTTCATCCCAACCAAGAGAACGTAGGAAAGCAGCCTCTTTTTCATCTGGATATACCGATCCATTTATGGGCGAGTTGTTCTCCTCAACATCATTATGTCTTTGAACATGGTTTTGAGCTTCATGAGGGTCTCCATTGCTGGTTCTCTCACTTCCATTTTCAGAAACACAAGGACTCAAAGAGGCACTATCCTCATCTTTAGTTTTGAGACAAGACTGCTCCCTACTGTTAGATGAAGCCATACCAGAGTCTGGAAGGGCAGTAGAAGAATTTGAAGTCTTCTTCCTCATTAGATTGAAAAAATCACTCCTGCTTTGGGCTTGAGACAGAGAAGATCTCTTCTCTGCAGTAGACCGTGGCTTCAGTGACAATGCAGCAGCCTTGGTTTCAAGGGAAGTTACCCTTGAAGTTGGACTGGTCACAGCAGGAGCTGAAGGAGCCACTGCAGGAGGGCAATTAGCTAGTCTATTGCCAGTGTTGTTAGCTGGAGTTGATGCTTCTTTTGACAAAGAGGTGACACCATTTTCCCGTCCTGACTTCAAAACCAGAAGAGTTTTGCCATGAGAGGTAGCTGGAGCTTCCGCTCTGACTTGTCCACTACGAGCCTGATTAGCAAGTTGAGAGGAAAAAGGTTGTTGCATACTCTTAGTTATTCCAACCATCTCATTTGTCCTAGCTATGGATTTTGGTTGCTTTGATTTATCAGCAGAACTGGATACCTGGAAATAATTGCTTCCCATTAATATGGATATCAACCATCCATCAAGCCTAACCCTCTGTATGTAAATTCTATATCCAAAATACTAGAGGATAATACAACTAAAATTGAAAATAAATAGCTTCCCCAATAGAATTAATATGCGAGATGATTTTCAGCCTATCTCATTTCAAGTAGACATCCTGCTTCCTCTTTTCTACATGAAGACACATAAAAACTAAAATGCAATGTGTGCTCAGGAAATAAAAAAGGCTAAAATGTAGCTCAGTAATGTGATTCCTTTAGAGCCAGCGAAAGAACAAACAAGTTGTGGAAAACAAACAAAGGGAAGGAAATACAAAACCATTGGCCAAGAGAGATGCAGAGAGAAATGTCATCAGGTATTATGCTCTTAAATATGTTTTTGTGTTTGAGCTTTAGAGGAGGGTAGGCATAATTTAGGTAACAGTAGTTGGCTGAAGATTTGATTCCTTTCTGTCTGTCCTCTAGTATTGATTTTCCAGTGAAATAGAACTATAGGATTAGAGCTCCCAACAAAAGAAACACTCATGTCACAAGCTTCTTTAAACAAGTTAAACATATTCACGATTACCCACTCCCTGAGAGAGAGTGAGCAAGACGGACAGGATAATGTCACATAAATAGGTCAAACATAATCAAGTAACCGTTTAATTTCTAATACTTCTATCTTTCGAAAGAACATTAAAGAGACTAAATAATTCACCAATCAATGAATGTGATCAACCACAAGGCTACAACATTACATTGGGGGGAAATAAAAGTCCAGGGACAATTTTACATGCAACTACCACATTCATTACACACAATTCATAATCATTTAATACACGACTCTGGTTGTCCCCAAGATGAATTAGCAGCATTATCCAGTTAATCACACCTCAGAAGTTCCCTTCGCAATTAACCTTTCTGTGATTTGGATTCCTGCAGCGCATCATATAATTGCCATTTTTTCTTTAGTAAAAGCTAGGTCTCTAGCTTCACCAGTATAATCATGTATATGTACAAGCACATCAGCAGGTGGATAGAAAAAAAGGTGATCCTACATGATTCTACTCAATAACCAGCCGATACACCAATATGTGGATTCAAAGATATTAAAGGCAATGCAGAAGTTGTAACAACATTAAAGTTGACTCGTTTGAATCAAAGGTTTTAAAATACTTCAAATAAAAATTAAAGAAGGGCAAGGTCTACAAAGCAAGATAAATGTCTCAATAGTTAGGGAATTATCAGGATCATAAGGATTAACATTGTTTGTGAGATTCAGCAGAATCCAGAAGCTGGAAGGATGGAAGTCCTTGGAACCAAGAATAGAGGGGGCAACCCCACATATATCCAAGGGAAGTGAATAAATTATAGTTACCACAAAAATCCACACATCCAATGATTCGTGAGTATATACAACAATTCATAAACACAGCATGAAGATGATTTATCTTGTAAAATGAAATTAACACATTTTTTTATTCAGGTGCAGCCACACCCTGCAATTATTTAAAGCTTGTGTGTTGAAAATAAACTCCCGTAGACTAATGTCCCTTAAAATTTGCAAACCCTATGGATATCTATAGCCAACTGAGTTTCAATCTTGTTATACAAGTACAGGTTAATAAAATTCAGAACATGGAAACAGGAAATGTCAACAATGCCCGACCACCACACCATGACCCCAGCACTAACAGTACTTGCATAAAAAGAGGGTTCATAATCCCCTGGGACACATCAAAGATCAATAACCAGCACAAGTTAGTTACACTTCTATTCACACATGAAACCAACAAACCCCTGGCTATCATAATCATTTGTTAAACAAACTTGTTTCATAATATTGACTATGTTATTAGTCGATATTACGGAACAAGAAGCTTGACAAATGATCATGATAATCTTCTCAATTTGGGAGTGTCATTCTTGCACAGAGATCATGCTAATCTTCTCAATTTGTGTGCACATTTTATGCTACTCATTAATCAAAGTAATTACAACTACAAAAGATTATTAGCATACAATCCATAGCCCAACTGCAAAGAAGGATAAAAACCCAAAATGACTAGAACTTCTATTGCTACATAAAAACAAACCAACAAATGATGATCCATATAGATAAAATCCCAAGGAAAAAAACTAATACACTGTAAAATGCATCAAAAAGATGCCTTTGCATATGTGCATATAGCATGATTAAACATACCGAAACTTTAGGCATTGAAGGTATCACAGGTATCAACTGTCTGGATTGCTTTATAGCTAATTCCTCAAGCCTCTGTGTCTTATCAGGGATCTACACACATGCAAAATTCACACAGATGAACATCTCTCCAAAACTATCAGAATTAGGCAGTAACTAACAATAAAAAAGAAAATTACCTGCATGGTGGAACGAGCGCGCGGCGGTGCTTGCGACAATGCTTCAGCCATGTTCAGACTAGCTGTCCCACTTAAAGCCCTAGGTGTTGGAGCTACAGCAACACTTTGTTGAGAAGCTGAGCTCCCCATACCGATGCTGCCAATTATAGGAGGCACCTCTGCCAATGCTGAGGTCCATTTATCAGCACCAAGCAAAGCCGAGTTTCCAATTGGCAAACTTTGGACTGCTGAGCTCAAACCAGGCGATGAAACTCTGGTTACCTGCCTCTCTTCAATCCCAAGAGAAGGAAAATCTTTCTCAAATGCTGCCTTCTGGTTACCGTTAAAACTACTACTTCCCCCAGAATGAATACCATTGCCACTACTATGGGTGCTACTAATACCACCTTTCGAGTCCTCAGTCCTGCGGGGCAAGAACTCACCAGGTTTCCTGGACACCAGCGACTGAGAGCGCCTCAAGCTGTTCTTATCAACTCTACCAGCTAAGATGTTCCCCAGAGGATCAGATGTGTCATGATCCCATAGATCAACAGTACCCGGTCTTTCTTTCTCTCTTTCCCGATTTTTATCACGATGATTTCTATTAAAACTACTGTACGGATGCTTCGAACTAGTACCGCTAGAGCTACGCCTAGAATTTGATGATGAACTGCGATCCAAAAACACAGAACGCGGGCTATCTTTGTCACTAACACTCCTAGGAGATCTATTGCGAGAAGACAGTGTGGATAAAGTAACATCTGCAGGAAGGAAACACAAAAGTACAATATGGTCATGCTTAAAGTTTTAAGTACAAAAATAACCAGAACCGCAAGATAGATAAGTCACTATATAAATCCTCAATATGCATTATGCTTCACTTAAACGCGTGCTTAAAATAAATATGACTGAAAGGAATTCAAGCAGGGCAGAGTGTGTACCTGAATGCAAAGAAGAGGTTGCAAAGTGGGGACTTGAAGAGCCACCCCCAGTAACACTTCCAGTGCTTCTCAACCATTCTGGAACTAACGCTGGTTCACTCCTTTCCATTGGCGCAGAACATGATCAGCTTACTCTACAAGAAGACTTTTATTCAACCGACTTTTCCTATCTGAACCAATCTGTCCAGATTTTTACCTATGATATCCAAGAATTTGCAATAACCAACCACATTACTCTATCTAAAAGTTCCCCAAAAAGAAATTCAACTTCCCTCACAGATTTTAGTCCAAAACAAGTTTCCTCTGCAAAAAATCAACCATGCATCTTCCTTTTCCTCTTTATCTTTGAGGTAAATTAACCCCTGTCACAATCCTTCCTTCGACTTCACAAATTTAAAGCCAACAAAATAAACACCAGTTTTTTTCCAACGGTTAATAACTACACCTAGGAATCAAAAAGTCTTCCGTTACTCCATCTCTTTCACCAAAAAAAGATGGAAGACGAAACAATTGGTGCAATAATCAGACTATCATTATTACTTCAGGAGCAGTTACAGAAAAAAAATACCCCTCTTTTCCGTTACCCAACAAGATTTCAACGAGTAATCAACCAAACAAAACCTAAACTCACCGACCCACCATGCCAATTGTGAGTAAAAATTCACAAATCCACAAACCCTAGACCCGCAATAACTTCCCCCCACAAAACTTAGGGTTTCTACACCAACCCAGATAATAAAACTAGATATTGCCCACAAAATCACAAAATAGAACACAAACAAACTGATTATAGACGATGATTATAAAATTTAAAAAAAAAACAAGCGATTATCAAGGCAATAAGATCCCCAACAAAACCCTAACCGCTCTAAATAACCCCAAACCAAAACTCCCCTCTAAATATATATATAACGCTATATATATCTGTTTTCGCCCGAGGGACAGGCAAAATACCAAATTCTTAACAATAGATGGAATTCCTTTTTCTCAATATGAAACCGCAGTGCTTCACACAAAACAGAGAGAGAAAGAGACGGAGAAGGCGAGAGAGAAAACAGCGAAGAAACAGAGAGAGTGGTTCAAGAGAGACGAGACTAGGGCAAAACAAATAGAGACTGTGTGTGTGTGTATATTAGGGCAGATATAGATTATAGTGCCGTGTGTGTGTGTGTGTGTTCAAGATTGGGAAGGAGAGGGTTAGGGGAAAAACTTCAAAGGCTATTAAATTGGAAAATAAATGCAATTTCTCTATATTCTTTTGTTTTTTTTCTCTTCTCATTAAAATGGTTAAATCCTATTTTTGACTTTTTTGACCTTTTTTTATTTTTTGTTTTCCACCTGTATTGAATTCCAATTAAATTCGAATCGTGCATTATAACGTTCGTTTAAAATTGGCGGTCTCAACGAAATTTTGGCTCGAACCCGAAACATCTAAACAATCTCACCTATTTTTGATATTGTTAGGTGATGAGTTCTCTTTTTGCCATTAGGCTTTTGTGTTCTTTGTGCTTTGATGCTTGTACTATTTTAATATAGATGAGGCAATACTAGTCCATGTTTGGAGGGTTGTTATTGGAGTAATTCATAATATATCGTATTACGTTATTGAAGAGTATATAGTTGTTTAAGTGTAGCTAGTTTCTAAGTGAGGGATACTCTTACAAAAACTTAGAAGAAACACGACCGATCCTAAAAGGGAATGAATGGTAAAAATAGTATGTCGTATCAATTATATTGTATTGTATTGTACTATATTGTATTGTTTGATGAATATACTATTTAGATAATGTCATCGCATCAACAATTTTGACGCATAAACTTACAAAAAATAGAGTACATAGGTAAAACTATTATAACAAGGTAGGATAAAGAATAAAATATTATTATTATTATTATTGGATAATAAATAAAAACATAAATGATTGAACGGAGAAAGAGCATACAATACGAACACACTAAATTAGTTATTATTATACATAAAATCATTCTTTTCGTCATATATAACAATAATAATAATAGCATATCATATCTCATGGCTGACTAATTATGCTAAGCTATATATATAGAGAGAGAATATTATTGAGCAATAGCAATATATGTAAAGAAGAAACGGAAAAAGAAAAAAGTTTTCTTATTTGTTCAAGTGTTCCAATAAATACTTACAAAAACTTTATTTATATGGAGGAATATCAAAAGATGACATGTAATACAACCACTTACTATTTAGGGGTTATGAATTATGATTGGTATTTTAAAGAGTGGAGTGTTTTACTTAGCTAGCGTTTGGCCATAGATTTCTAAATATTCTTGGCAAATATTATTTGGGTGAAATTTCACCATGTGTTTTGCCATAGTATTTAGGAAATATATTTCACTTTTTTAGAAAAATATGATTTATACCCATAAGTTTTAAAAACTATCAAAACTAACCATAAGTTTGTATTACAAGTCAATTGAATTTTCGTTGCAACAATAACAAATAGTGTCCATGGCACTAGAGCAATGTGGTAGTTTGGAGTGAGTGCAACAAGCATCATTTCATACATCGTGAAGTAGACAAAGCACATGACTTTGTTATCCTGAGCCGATTGTTCATCATTTTCATCAAATAATGGCAAATTGTATGGCAAATTGTATGGACAAACACTATTTGCCAAATTTTTCCCAAATATTATTTGGGAAATCTATGGCCAAACGGGCCTTTAGTATGGGACAAAGGGTAAGCCTTGAGGTGATGGCATAAATCTTATAAATTTTTAAATTTTTAATTTATGATAAAGGAAAATAATATAATAACATAAAATTATAAAAATATATCAATAGTTTAAAATAATTAAAAATATAATTGAGAAAGCTCGTAGAAAATAAAAATCTTAACATGATTTTACAGATATAAATAATGTAATGAAAAAATATATATATTATGAGACACATATCAATTCAAATCTCTTACCTTTCAAATAATAAGAGAATCATTATTCTAAAAATACATTACTATCATACTATGTAATTTACCTCCGTAAAAGAAAATAATGAATAAAACTTTTAGTATTATAATAAAAATACCACTCCATCATGAATAAAAATAAAATTACTTTAAAAAGTGAGATAATAAAATATGATTATTTTGAGACAAATGACAAAAACATGAAACCCAGTGATAAGTGAGGATGTAAAGTTTTGCTATGTATTTTTAGTTTTATGAAATTTATACTCTAAGGGGTCGTTTGATTACTTAACCAAACGGCCCCTAAGTGTCCGACTGTATGCTCTAAACACACTCAACATCCAACATTTGAGACTCGTCTAATAAATTTTACACAAATCACATGTTAAATTCTTTTGTTAACATTGTTGACCCTCATACTTTTTTTAATAATTAATGATACTTAATAGTAGTGTTACATCTATAGAAATAAGCAAATTAAGAATAACTTCAATAAAGAGTTTCTATATCGCATATTTACTATTTGGTAACATCGTGAGGGTGATTATTATTTAACATTTCTTTTTAAAATAGGGAAAAGGGTCTGAAAAATACTCCAACTTTGGCCGAAATTATTGTTACGATATCAAACTTTATGGAGGATCTTTTACCCCCTACACTATTTAATAGTGTATTTTAAAGGTATATATGTGCCCACGCGAACATCATAAATATTGCATAATTATAAATAGTAATGTGTCCACGTGGACACATATATACCTTTAAAATACACTATTAAATAGTGTAGGGGGTAAAAGATCCTCCATAAAGTTTGATATCGTAACAATAATTTCGGCCAAAGTTGGAGTATTTTTCAGACCCTTTTCCCTATTTTAAAAAGAAATGTTAAATAATAATCACCCTCACGATGTTACCAAATAGTAAATATGCGATATAGAAACTCTTTATTGAAGTTATTCTTAATTTGCTTATTTCTATAGATGTAACACTACTATTAAGTATCATTAATTATTAAAAAAAGTATGAGGGTCAACAATGTTAACAAAAGAATTTAACATGTGATTTGTGTAAAATTTATTAGACGAGTCTCAAATGTTGGATGTTGAGTGTGTTTAGAGCATACAGTCGGACACTTAGGGGCCGTTTGGTTAAGTAATCAAACGACCCCTTAGAGTATAAATTTCATAAAACTAAATTCCACGCATGAGTCTCGAGGCGTTTTTCCAAATCCCCGCCTCGGGATAAGCCCGAAATGAGTCTCAACACAGCCTTTTAAAACACCAGTTATGATAATGAAGGATTGTGAGAGTAATGAAATAAAGATTAATAAGTTATTCCTCTAAGGGGTCGTTCAATAGAGTTTATAAAACTAATAATAAAATAATGCTTATAATGTTAGTGACAAATACTATCGTATAAAATAGAATAAAGAATATAATATATAAGCATGACAATTAATTGACCCATAAAACTAAAGATCTAAATCGTCTTAATTAAGAATGCAAATGGATATCCAGTCTTAATTTTTTCATGATAAACATAAATAATTTAGTAGTCATATTATGCAGAAGGAGAAAGGTTTACGGATAGTGACGATTTAGATCTTTATTTTTATGGGAAAATTAATTGCCATACTTATATATATTATTATATTCTTTATTCTCTTTGGGTTTGTAAACAACAATAATATCATATTTAGTATTTATCAAATGTATAATTTAAAATGTAAATTTGACTCATATATTATATTATTGTAATAGAACATATATGTAATCAATTGAAATATCATTTGAAAGAGAAAATATTATGTCAAAAGTTTAAAATTTAAATAGTTAAATCAATTTGTGTTTTTATTAATTACTCTCTCCGTTTACTTAAACTTGTCACATTTGAATTTGACAAATTCATTAAAAAAAATAATGATTGACACGATTATTTTATCATATTACTCATATTAATTGATTTTTATAAGTATTAGGTCTCGAAAAATGATTTAGGAAATAAGTAATTAATGCTAAGGATAAAACATGAAAATAATTATTTTTTCTTAAAATGTTAACAGTGACAAGTAAAAATAAAAAAAATATTTTAAAATAATGGACAAGTAAAAGTAACAGATGGAATATTAAAGTTATGTAGAATAATAGTGTTATCAATAAAATAATATTAGCAATTTTAGATTGTTCTAAAAAATAATTGATCAAAATATGATTGTTATGCCATATGCATGACCTAAATTTATGTGACTGGCAGTCAACACACAATGTAATCTGAGTAAATCAAATTCATAGGAAAATATATGCAAATCTCATTCATTTATCCTGAATCATAAATGCAAAAGCCCTAGTAAATCCCCATCATTTAAGTATTAACAACGAATATCCGAATAATATTTAAATCAACATATTTCATCTTAAACGAAAAATTTACTTTCATTCATACGTGTCATATGAGTAACCACAATTTACAAATCAAAAGAATAACTATTGTTTATGTAACATTTATGATACAAAATGAAACAATCTATCGAGATAAGTCTTGATAACTTGAAAGAACAAATGTAACAAGTTCCTACGGTTATAAGTACGAAGCACACACAAAAAAAGGACAGAGATAACGTGAAGCTACTTTAAATATGTGACATGTGTTGCTTAACTTTCATCCCTAATAACAAAATATGAATTGCCAAAAGGTTGATATTTATGTTAATGGTTTCCCAAAATAAAGTGAAATAAGATTTAAAGAAATCATAGGATATATGATTGCTATATAAGAAATGAAACATTTATATCACTTCACAATAAAGACATTGAAATGTTATAATACTACTTTAGGTAACCCGGATCACCTAAGGATTCTTGAAACACGATCATGGTATCTCATATGCGATTTTGGTCCACATAAGAATCACCCCAGCCTTTAAGTACATCAATTCGGCCACTCATGGACCAATATGTAACAATTACTTTACGAAAAAGTAAATTTGGTTCACTCATGGAATCCACACACAAAAGTTAATGTATCAGGCATGATATTGAGTCAATCGTTAATATGTACCAGCGTGATACCCGAACCAACCATGTATACATATTTCTTACCAGACGTGGTACCTGAGCCAACCGTTAATATATATTAGGTGTGGTACCCGAGCCAACAGAGAGATATCATGTACATGTGTGGTACCTGAGTCAACCGTTAATATGTACCGACGTGGTACCCGAGTCAACCATATATATATAATTCGTACCAGGTATGGTACTTGAGCCAACTGTTAATATATATATATATATATCAAGTGTGGTATCAGATCCAACCAACAATCATAACCACAATCATAATGAATACAAATCACACTTTTACACCAAGTATACACATTCATCGCATGCGATTAATAATAGTAATACCTTTCAATTTATACTCCTTCCATTTCCCTAGCCATACGGTAATACTAATGAAGCAGCTAGCAAACACATATAACATAAATGGAAGTCAAACAACAATTACTTACCCAAAAAGGTTCTTTCCCAAATATTTTTTGCTAAAAAATCGGTTATCCACAATTCACCTTTTCTAGGATAACACACAATAGTCATCATATGGTCAACATCATCTAATCAAGTCAATTATCAGCCTAAATAACAATCAACCACACATTCAACCAATCAAACTCTGTGTCTGAAGGTCTATACATGCAAAGTCCTGACAATTCACAAGGTATTATGCAATTAAAGACAGATCTAACTACACAGTTAAGCCTAGCATACCTAGACGCCAAACAGCTGTTGAACAATTCTGAACATGAGCTTTTAGCTCCGTGAGGTGAATCCTAACGGATGTAGACAAACATTTCATGGATTTTAGCCTTCCTTACACAAAATTTCCTCCTCTCCGTTATCTCCAAGCTTGAAGCAGTTTAGGAGAATGTTTGAAGTAGTCCTAGTCTATTTTACCACTGAAGAAGGGGAGAAATACTAAAAGAATATGTATTTTTGAGTTTCTGTCCCATCTGACTCGCTATTGCAGCTGGTACGTCATCACTAGGAGTGGCAAACGAGCGAGTCGAGTCGAATATGAGCCAATCGAAAATGAGTTAAATAAAAATGGGTAAAATACTCTACTCGACTCATATTTTAAATGGGTAAAAATGAGTTATCCAATGGGTAATATGAGTATTCATATTTACCCATATTATTATAGGGATCATGTTAAAAGCTTCAAAAGCAAAAAATACTCTTCAACCCACACCCCCACCCCACCCCACCCCACCCCATCTCCA
>NW_006239057.1:0-376 GCF_000226075.1 Solanum tuberosum
ACTTCAAAGCTCGCAGGTTTCTTGTCCCAACCTAGAACTTCTATCTATCCAGGGGCCTAACAATATAAGTGCTCTATGCTCTCACCAACTTCCAACTGACTACTTCACCAAACTGCAAACATTGAATGTATGGGATTGTGGAAAATTGAGAAACTTGATGTCTCCATCAGTGGCCAAAGGTCTTCTGAATCTCCAAACGCTACATATACTTGGTTGTGAATCAATGGAAGAAGTGATCACAAAAGGAGAAGGAATCATGACCTTATTTCCCCGATTGCAAGAGCTGAAGCTTCGGAATCTGCCTAAGCTGGGGCATTTCTATCTGACAGAGCATGCTCTTGAATTTCCATTACTCAGAATTGTGTCTATTCGTGAC
>NW_006239057.1:1752-84338 GCF_000226075.1 Solanum tuberosum
CTAACTCATCCTGAGCTAGGAGTTACGACTACTCAAAGATGGCCAAAAACTCACTGATTTCCACACTTAGCCAATTTTTTCCAGATTCTGAATTTTTCCAAAAAAATGACTACTTCCAATTTCAAGCTTCTTCATATTCATTTTAAATTGTCGGATGTTACAAATATACTGCTCAACTTTGCGATTTTGAGCAAATATACCTCTTGTTAATACAATTAGATGCATATATACCTCTATCATCTAATATATGGTGCATAATTATCATTTTTGTTAATAAATTTATATCTATTTAATTAAAAAATATATAATAGTGATCTTTTAATTTCAAAATGTCATGTGGATTTCAAAAATTATCTCACCCCTTTTTTTTACCCCTCTAGACCCAGCCCAAATGGAAAAAAAAAATGAAACGAGATCATATACAATTTTATATATATTTGGCTTTTTAAAAATATATAAATAAATGTGTGTAAGCAGTTTTGGCTTGTCCACTTATGACCTAGTGTTTTGTTCCAATAGCTCCAACTCTATCTGCAACAATGTTTGCAGGTTTTTTGTCCCAACCTGGAAGACCTATACATCCATGGCCTTAAAAGCATAAGTGCTCTATGCTCTCACCAACTTCCAACTGACTACTTCACCAAACTTCAAACATTGTTTGTATCATTTTGTGGAAAATTGAGAAACTTGATGTCTCCATCAGTGGCCACAGGTCTTTTGAATCTCCGAATGCTATGGATACAAGACTGTGAATCAATGGAAGAAGTGATCACAAAAGAGGAACAAGAAGGAGCAGGAATCATGACCTTATTTCCACTCTTAGAACAGCTGCATCTTATTCGTCTGCCTAAGTTGGGGCATTTCTTTCTGACAAACCATGCCCTTGAATTTCCATATCTAAGAAATGTGGAAATTGATGACTGCCCTGAAATGAAGACGTTTGTTCAACAGGGAATATCTGTGAGTATACCAATTCTCAAATATGATGATGAGGTGAAATTCGTAGATGATCTCAATAAATGTATACAGCAGGAGTTCAATAACAAGGTATGTCTTATTCCACTAGCTATATAAGTAATTGCTACATGATATTCTAATCAGGCTCTACTCCTCTCTTTCCGTTTTAGATACTTATTTAAGTGCATCAACTTTCTTTTACTTAATAATCTAGTCATCTCTCTCTTCTTTTGCATTCTCTGTTTCCTGCAGGAACAAGAAGCTAGTGATGACTACGAAGCTAGTGATGACGACGAAGCTGAACCTAGTCATGCCAGAAGTTAGGAAGCTGGTAAGAAAAACTCAATGAAATAATGCAAGTAAAACCTTGAACATCACCTGATACCTATGCTCGTGATGGAGGTAATTAACAAGGAGAGGCAGATCTACATTATTGTAACCTATCGGTTCATGTCAACCTACTAGCTATTGGCTATAGATCTAGTATATGTATTAGTAATATCTAAAAAATAGTTGATTGTCATATAAACTTGAGGTCACTGCAGAATTCTGTAAGCTATAAATTTGGATCCGCCTGTGATTCTAAGTTCATCTTTCATTATATTTAACAACTAATATGTAGATTTATTTTCTCATGTCATCTTGCATTCTACATTGTTTTGAAAGATTGATCACATCACATGATGATTTTTTGTTGGAATGAGTAAACCATTCCGCCTTTTCCAGCATCCATTCAGAGGTTGTCAAATCCGAGGCCGCTATGTCTGATTAATTTATGGTTGGATGACATATCCCATTATTGGCAAACTTGTCAATTTGGAAATTCTCAGCATCAGAGATTCTCAGTTAGAGGAGGTGCCAGTGGAGAAAGGAAAATTGAACCAATCTGATTTATGTTCAAGTTTTGAATAAGCATCGAGTACTATTTCACCAGTATGTGGTCTTAGCAAGACTAGTTCGATTGGAGGAACTACATATCGTGGGAGTAAAACATTGTAGTTACTCCACCTCGAGGGATCTGGAATCCTTATCGTAGTTGACTACACTTACATTAACTGTTCAACAAGATTGAAGTTTGTAAAAGGTGTTCACTGTGTTTAATCTTGAAATGAAAACTCTATTGCCTTTCATTTCTGTTGGTTAGGCATAATTATGTAGATTTTTACCTTGTAACCTTCAATGTTGCTTTCTTCCAGGCGTACAATCGCGGCCCATCTAATTTTATTTATCAACCCTAGATGTGCTTGAGCTCCCTAGACCTAGACCCTGGCGGATAATGTCTCTTACAAGCTCTTTTTATCATTCCCGTTCACCATACTAGTGTGTTTGTAACTTTAACGAAGCTAGGATTTTGAGTTTATCAGTGTTGTATTCTAGAAAAGCAAGAATAGTAGATTCTGGATAAATTGTTTATACGTATTATGTGAAATTTTGAACACAAATACATGACAGAAACCATAGACAGGGTTGTAGCTCCGCCCCTGATGCCCAGTGAACAATTTAATGAACTGTATACACAAATAGCTAAACAAACTATCTAAATCAACTTCATCATCAACAACAATTTCCTATTCTACATAAAACATAAAACATTCCCAGTAATACTATGATTTCGGATAAATAAAAAGACCTCCAGAACTCGATAAAAAATCATGACGACATGCAGCAACCACCACTATTCCCACCAGAATCCGAGTCCTGGCCAGGAACAACGATCCTGGTTCCCTTTAAAGATTGTGACTTCCCATAATCAGCTCCTGGAGCTGCAATAAGCGTATTCTTGCTAATGATTTTATAAATTTCTGTTAAAACTGTCATGAATGCACCCTCAACGTTTGTGGATTGAAGAGCTGATGTTTCCATAAAGAAGAGATTTTCCCTTTCTGCGAATTCTTGAGCATCTTCAACTGGTACAGCTCGAAGACTTCCTAGATCACATTTGTTTGCGATGAGCATTATAACTATGTTCTTGTCCGCGTGACCTCTTAGTTCCTCCAGCCATCTAGCCATATGATCGAATGATTGGCGTTTTGTTAAGTCATAGACTAGCATTGCACCAACTGCACCTCGATAATATGCACTTGTTACTGCTCTATACCTGAGAGAGAAATGAGAGATGATTCATTGAGTTACAACAATTATCAAATTGGCTATGTTGCTCTAACTCTTCAAAAGCGATCCTTCAGAAGTAGAGCATTTTGGAGGATCCTGGCAACATTTCTCTCAAGAGTCCGAGCAACATAGCTTGACAAAGGGGAAATGTTTACAGACAAAAAATGGGATCTAGGGAGGGTAAGATGTATGCAGACGTTACCCCTACCTTTGTGGGGTAGAGAGGTTGTTTCCAACAGACCCTCAACTCAATAGAGATGAATTGTAAGACAGGTATCTACCTTGTACAATGATAGAAACAAAAACTCAAGAAGAAACACACATATGGAAGTCTAAATCGCGATTTGAACCACTTTTTAAGAAGATTTATCACAAAAACAAGAATGTCTCAAATATCTCAAACAAGTTGGGATCAGCAATATGAAGTCTAACTAATAACCATGTCGTTCCATTTAGGTTCATCTCGGACCAATACTACACAAATAAAATTTAAAAAGCACTAGGATTTCTCTATATATTTTTTTTATACCTTTGACAAAACTAGACGATTCCAAGAAAAAGTAAACATACTATCTCTCAGAACACCTCAATCCCAAGCAAGTTAGGGTCGTCAATCTAAATCTTCAGACCATGTCGTTCCATTTAGGCTCATCTCAAACCAATATTACACAAAAATAAAAAGTACTAAAAATTCTCTATATTTTTATAACCAAACGACTTCCTGAAAAACATAGGACCTAAAGTAAACGTACTAACATGCCTAACACATAATTCCAAACTAATTAATATCACCTACACAAATTTTTCGCTAAATTTGCATGGATTGCACGAAAAAATGAAATGAAAGACAAAATTCGAGAAAGAAAACCAAACATAAAAAAATTGAAAAATTAAACTGACCTTTCTTGTCCCGCAGTGTCCCAAATTTGTGCCTTAACGGTTTTGTTATCAACAAGTAAAGTTTTTGTTTGAAACTCAACCCCAATTGTAGCCTTTGAATCTAAACTAAATTCATTTCTTGCAAATCTAGCCAATAATTGAGATTTACCTACTGCGGAATCTCCAATTAAAACAATCTTAAAAACATAATCAATCTTTTGATTATAATGATCTGCATACAAATTCGAAGACATTATAATCCGAAAAATTTCCCCTTCAACCCAAAATTTGTATGAATGTATCTTCCAAATCTCCGGATTTTAGCATATGATTGAGAATTAGAGCTGTGTTGATCCAAATTTGTATCAAAAAAGATACAAATAAATCAAGATCCCAGTAATTATGAAAATGACCAAGATCAATTTCTCATAAATTTGAAATTATTTGTGGAATTTAGAATTTGTTTCACACATTCATAGGAAAGATAAAAATTTGGAAGAAAAAAAAAACCAGCGGTTAGTGTGGGTCCCTTCAACTGTTTTCTGGAAAAGGAAAAAAATAGAAGAAAAGAGTTTTCTTGTATTTTTTTCTTTTTTGTTTTGGATTTTATGATACAAATAAATTGGCATGGACACTGTTAACATATTTAGTAAATGTTGAAAAGTATATAAATTTAGTAAAATCCTTTTTTTTTTCAATATGTACTGAAAATGTCCGCCCCATCTAAAATAGGAAAAAGACTCAAATATGCCATCGAATTTTGAAAAAAGGTTCATCTATGTCATCTGTTAAAAGTTTGGCTCATCTATGCCATTTCATTTGAGAAAAGGCTCATCCATGTCATTATTTTTTAACTAAAAATTGTTTTTATTTTGTAAAATCATTTTTTACTTGTGGTCAATTATGATTCGACCACGTCATTAATTATATCATTTTTTAAAAGGGAAAAAGCTCAAATATGTCATCGAATTTTGAGAAAAGGCTCATCTATGCTACTCGTTCAAAGTTTGGCTCATCTATGTCATTTTAGTTAACAAACAATGTCATGGATGATCCTTTTCTCAAACATAAATGGCATAGATGAACCAAACTTTTAACATGAGCCTTTTCTCAAAGTTCGATGGCATATTTGAGCCTTTTTCCCATTAAAATAAAGAAACTAACGATTTTTACCTAAGTGAAAGCATTTCTCTAGCACAGTAGATCCCAAAAAATATTGTTGAATTAAAATACCCAAATGATATTATCTAATTAATTAATGCTAATCATAATTAATGTTGGTTAAGAGATGTCAACAATATTATTGAAGTTGATCAATCGTTGTCGAGTGTTATCACAAGCCTAATGAATTATTAGATCATATACATAATAAAATGGCACGTTTTGCCCTACAAATGGACTGGTCGATCTTTAATTTTCATCATTCAAATTAGTTTGTTTTTTAATTTTTGTCATTTAACAATCGAACTTATGTCAAGTGAGACACAAGTTCTTTAGAAACTAACCTCATATTCAGATATAATTTACGAAATATTATATATGATACGAAAATAAAAACCTATATCCTGCGAAAAAACTTGTTTGTTATGAGAAATTTAGTTGTACGTGTAATGAACCCACCCCATTAGGTGTATCTTGCAAATCTGGACACAATCTCACATATGAATTAACTAATATACATTGATTGCATTTTTTTTTAATATGCCGGCAGCTATATTGATGACCCTAAATATTAAAATGCAGCTCAATAATATGATAATAATGTAATAATAATATAACACATGAGTGGTGAATAGCAATATGGGGTCATTTTATTTACTTCTCGATTATCTTAGATTTTGTTAATTTGCTTTGGTTATCATATTATATTATCGCGGCTTCTATTCTTTTCGGCTTGGTTACTTCGACTATGTTTGGTTAACATACTTGATTCTTTTATATGTTTTACTTGAGCCGAGAGTTTATCAAAAACAATCTATCTACCTTCATAATACAGGAGTATGGTTGCTCACACCCCTTCCTCTCCGAACTTCACCTATAAAATTACACGGAATAGGTTGTTGTTGTGAAATATTTTCCTCATCCTTTATATATATATACTATCAATTGACACTCTTGTTCTTCTCAAACAGTAACGTCCATTTTCTAAGTAGTAAATAAATTTTATAGAAAGAATTAATGGGGGAGATTATGAAGCATCCAGATGAATTATATCCATTGATGAAGCTCATGTTATCGGCTAAACGCGTCGAGAAGAAGACTTCAGTGTGGCTGTTGCAGCCACACTGGGCCTTCTGCTACGCTATTCTCCGTAAGGTGTCTCGTAGCTTTGCTCTTGTCATTCAACAACTTCCTAGCGACCTTCGTGATGTGGTAAGTTAATCTTCTGTGTTTCAATTTGTTTGTTTTACTTTCATTTTTTCATTCGTTTCAAATAGAACTCCTCTTTCTTTTTTTGCCTAACTCTTCAATTTTTACTTTCTACGTGACATCTCTAAGACTGCAAGATTAACATGTCTTTAGTTTGACACCATAAGATTCAAAATTCTTATTATTTTTTAAACTCTGTGTCAATTCGAAACCAAACAAATAAATTGTAATGCAAAGTACTTGTGACTTATGAAATTACATCAAACTTTGCAGGTTTGTGTTTACTATTTGGTTCTTAGAGCACTTGATACTGTTGGTATGTTTGCTAAACTATGGAATTTTATTTGGCACTTCGATTAATTAGCTTTTGATTTCTGTAATTTGCATTGGAATGCTTTTTTTTTTAAAATGGGGGTCGGAGAAGGGGAGGGGATTACAAGGTGAGTTATCGAACCTTCACCAATAAGGTGAAAATTCAGATAGTCATTCACCTGAGCTACTAAGATTTCCGTGCATTGAAATGTTGCGTTTGCTAATTTATCCTTCTATTTTTTTCTTCAAATGGACAGAGGATGATACCAGCTTAACAACTGAAGTTAGAGTACCCATCTTAAAAGACTTTTATAGCCATTTACATGATCCTGAATGGCATTTTTCATGTAAGTTTTCTTTAATTTCTTTTCAAACAAGTCAAATTAATCTTGGTTTTGTTCTTAACTTCGATCAACTTGTTAATTTATTCAACTTTGACAATCAAGCATATTTGGTTTGAGTTTAAGTTATATACATCGCTAGTGTATTACACAACAAATCTCTAGTCAACCTTCTATCAAAAGATTCTCGCTTAGCATCAAGCCTATTAGGACTAGTTAAAAATGATAAGAAAATTCCAACACTTTTTTTTGTTTTAACGCGAACAGAGTGGTGTCTAACCAGGACAAGGAACCAATTGAATTTGGATCTTGACATGTCAATGGTTTTTAACCATAGGCATTTTGCCAGGAAGACGGCGAGTTTATCAGGAATTAGGTTGGGTTGGTTGGTGGTTTCGGGATCCCCTAATTTTTTACACTATTAGGTCACCTAAGGAGATAAGCCTCCTTAAAATATCGGATTTGCAATCTTAAAAATAAGACAGGCTATCTGCTATAACACGTAAAAGTTATCTGATGGTGTAAAAAATTCTTTTTCATTTTAATTCTGATCTAGTTCCCTTATACTATAATTTTTATTATTAGGTGATACAATTGCCTTCAAAGTTCTTATGGACCAATTCCATCATGTTTCCACTTCTCTCCTAGAGCTTGATACAGAGTAAGTTCTTACCACACACAAAAAAAAGTTGTTAACTTTCAGGTATTAACATCTTGTTGCATATCGAAAATTGATTGTAAAATATTTGGGTGATTTGGACGAGTTGGACAAGTTAACTGGATCTTCTCAGTCCATTTATAGTAGTAATATACTTGGAAACTTATATTATAGTTTGAAATGAAACTTAATTGCAAATATATGAGTATTTGTAAATGAAATGCTCTGCATATTTTGCAGTTATCAGGAGGTGATTAAGGATATTACCAAGAGGATGGGTGAAGGAATGGCGAAATTTCTATGCAAGGAGGTGATTCGCGGAATGTTAACAAATTATGTCTAATTTCTCATGATGAACTTCATTGCACATGTTTATTAGAATGCACCGGTTCTGTTCTTCGTGTCTTTGTATTGCTAGTCCCCTTTCCCTTCTTCCTCTCCGTGATTCAAATCCTCAAAGAAACTCAGTCGATTAGGTAATTACTAGTATTTCTGCTATTAATACCGTCCACATATTTTGAGTTAAAATTTCGATGCTATAAGAACTATTAGCCTGTTATGAATTATGTGTTTTTGTCATTTTTGAGTAATTAATCTTCTATGTATATGTTGAAAAAAGAACAAAAGTTAACAGAATCAACCAATGAGTTGCTTGATCTTTGGTTATCTTGAATCTAGTCTTGTTACGCTAGCTTTTGATTGGTAATTTCGATGGCTAGTCATCATACCAAAGCATGTTATATGTGTGCTTTTACGATCACTGGTCCCTTAATCATCGTACATTTCACATACAAGTGGTCTGGTCTCGTGCAGGTAGAAACAATCAATGATTATAATGAATATTGTCACTATGCGGCTGGACTTTGTGGATTAGGATTGTCAAAAAAAATTTATGCTTCTGGAAGAGAAGATTTAGCACCAGAATCCCTCTCGATTTCCATGGGTTTATTTCTTCAGGTATTGGCCCCTAACATATTTATCGCGGAGCCTTAAAAAGCTCTGTATGCTGGCTACTGATACAAGCATATTTGGCTATATATTTCAGAAAATAAGCATCATTAGAGATTATCTAGAGGATATAAATGAAGTACCTAAATGTCGTATGTTTTGGCCTCGTCAAATTTGGAGTAAATATGTTAACAAACTCGAGGTTTGTTTTCATCATAACATGTGCTATTTCTTGTTTGAAGTTCATACATTGGTTCGTTGCTCTGTAATTTCCATCTTCTTTATGTGCATCAGGACTTTAAGTACGAGGAAAACTCGGTCAAGGCAGTACAGTGTCTGAATGAAGATTGTCTGGTTTACATGTCTAATTTACGAGATCCTTCTATCTTTCAGTTCTGTGCAATTCCGCTGGTATAAATTTCCCTTGAACAATTCAAAACGTTGTTTTTTACCATATGTCCTAATGGTTTTATGACTTTCTTATACTTCCAGGTCATAAACATGGGGAATTTGATGATGTACTACAACAACGTTGAAATTTTCAAAGGTGTTGTTGAAATGAGGCGAGGTATAGATACACAACTTATCAATATGCATGTCTATTATTTCAACTAGACAAGGTAATATAACGTTAAGGTGTCCGATCATTTTTTGTGGATAACAACAAATTCTTGCTATGTCTTGTTCTTTGGTTTCTTCTTTCTAGGCCTTTGTGCTAAGATTATTGATCAAACGAGGACAATGGCTGATGTCTACGGAGCTTTCTTTGACTTTTGTTGTATAATGGAATCTAAGGTATAACATGTACTATTCTCATAACAACCTTAACTCTGCATTAAGTAGCGGAGACATCCGTGTCCTGGATTCACCTCTGATTACGTATACTATAGTATGTTGAATCTCATTTTCTTCTTCGTGTATTAACATCTTACTGAAAATCCTGACTCCGCCATTATCTACAGTTGTGAGTCTTGTGACCTACTCATTCTAGAGGTTATTGGCTAAAGTTGAGAACTGCTCGATTTTCCTTTTTTTCGTTCACATCTGAATCTTTAGTGTTTTTAATTTATCCAGTTATCAGTCAAGAGTTGAGCTTAAATGAAGCAGTGAAAATTCATATAGCCAACACCATCTTATTCGGGACTGAGGCATAGTTGTTGTTAAAGTCATCCCTCTAAGTTGCCCCATGATTCGCTAGGCTGTAAATTCTAAATTAGTCCTTTGATGTTCAAATATTAGCTGACATTCTACTATGGTTCTGATTTTATTGTCAAATTTTGATTCTTAAATCTCATCGTGCTCGATATAAAACAACTTATCAATCGATGCTTTTCAGGTTGATCGTGATGATCCAAATGCAACGAGTACTTTGAAGAGGCTAGAAGAAATTTCAAAAAATTGCAGAAACTCTGGAACCTTGATCAATCAAAGGTTTGTTATGTTTCCTTGTAATTCTTTTATGGAAATTTTTTACACTATCAGTTAATAACTTTATTTACCACCAGGAAATCTTACACATTCAGCCATCAGCCTAATTATAATATTCCAGTTTTGGTGAGTTTTTTTTGCTCATAATTAGTTCGTGATTTACATATACTTTACATGTGTGGAGTGTCAATCGGAAACAGTCCCACAAGGTAGGGGTAAGACTGTGTATACACCACCCTCGGGATACACTGAGTATGTTGTTGTCATTGTTGTTTACGTATATACTTTAGTTTTTCTGGATTCAATCTTTTCTTATATACTCAATTTCTTTTGCAGATTATTTTCTTTTTCATCATGTTGGCTATTCTTTTATCAACAAAAATACCTTAAGAGCCCATAGGTGAGCAGTCAAAATGACTATATGTATTCTTACTTTAGTAAAATTAATCAGATTATTAACAGAACAAAAATTATTGGCCTCACATTTTGCCATAAGTCAATCATAATTAGACAACATTTTTGTTTTCTAAACTGCTAGATTCAGCATTTGAGTTATGTTGCTCGAACTCTCTAAAAATATTGTTGCTCCCATGTCGAAATCTCCAAAAATGCACTATTTTTGAAGAAAGAGTTACTGCAGAGTCCGAGCAACATAGATTCTGAGTGTCTACTTTTCTATATTTACAGCTAACTTATCATATTGTGGAAATAGTACCCTATTTATTTTTCTTCATTCTGTTTTTGCAGGTTTGATGTAGAAAAAAAAAAAAAGCCAAAGTTAAACCAAAGTTGTAATATTTTAAAAATGATTTTTGTATCCATAATATCCTCTGAACCAGGGGAGGATCTACGTAGTAACGTGGGGGTGCCATGGCACCCAGTGATTTCGGTCGGAACTCTATATATATAGGTATGTATGTATCAGAATTGGTATAAATATAGTACATGCCACCCCCCATTAACAAATGATCATGTAGCCCAATGGCATGCCGTTAAGTTAAGGCCCCTAAGGTCAGCGGTTCGAATCTTGACAAATACATTTTTTTCTTACTAATATAATTAACACACCTTTTTGTTATTTGACAAAAGAATATTAAGGTTGACGGGATTCGAACCCATGACATCCTTTAATATTAAAACAAACCAACATGCTAAGTATGCTAATTTTAATGATAAAAAATTTATACTTTGTTTGAACAAGCTTTTAAAATGAAATTATTTTGAGATTTCTTTCTTTCCTTTTTCTTTTCCAACAGTGTTTTAAAAATACATATTTTTGATAAGTATCAGTTTCTGTTTGATCAATTAATTTTAAAAACACTTATGAATCGCAATTAGTATTTGGCCAATCTTTTTTAAAAAATATTTCTCAATTTCTATTGATAACGGTTATTAATTTTTATCAACCATATCCAATTGTAATTTTTATCAACCAGATAAAAAAGTCTATTATTAAAAAAACACTTTTTCAAGGAAAATCTATTTCTTTTAGATTTTGAAAAACAGTTTTTGCTACTTGCCAAAAACACTCGTTTTCTTCTAAAAATTATGATCAAATACCACTTTTGGGGCCAAACGGGCTATTAGAGTTCTCCTATGTAAATTTCGAAATCACGCTATTATTCATAAAATGTGGCACCCACCACCTCAAAATCCTGGATCCGCCACTGCTCTGAACCTAATAAAAATATTATAGAGTATGCATGCACAATCCCAATTCCAATTCCAAACAAGCTGGAATCGATTATTTTAAATTTCTCATTATTTATATCATTTTATTTAAGCTCATTTCATCATGTCTAAGATGAGTGGATGCATGAATGTTATTGAAAGTTGTTTCCATCTCACGACCATTTAATATTTTCTTGATTATTTTAGATTTTTTCTCGATAAATTCTTAAATACAATCTTGTGATCTTCACAAGAAAGAAAAGGAAATAAAAAGTATGTAGTTTTGTGTGTTGTTTGGGGGGACCATAAAATGTCATCCTTGTCCTTCCCTACCCCCCTTAGTAACATTATCGCTCATGTCCAATTAGAAATGTCAATTAACACAAATTTCTATGTCGAAAATTATATAGTACAAATAGGATATAAAAAAATCATTTTGTACATTTATATAAATTGTGGAATTGCCATGAGATTCGGAATCTATTGGTGTCGTGCGTTTGATTGTTTATCCTTGGTTAGAATCTATGTTATTTAGACTTTTCAAAAATAGTACTCCCTCCATCTTATTTTATATGGCAATATTTGACCGGGCACAAAGTTTAAAAAATAAATGAAGACTTTGAAATGTTTATCAAATTATCCTTTAAAAAGTAGACTCACTTTTCTCTCTCCTCATAAATGTATTGGAGTATTATTTTAAGATTAAGCGGGACCAAGAAGGGTATAAAAAGAATAGTACCTTTAAATACTTATCATATAAGGAAATGTGACATTCTTTTTGGAACTGACCAAAAAGGAAATGGTGCCACATAAAATGGGACGGAGGAAGTATATTTTTAAGGATTTGATATAGATATGACATTATTTTTGAAAAATCCGAGCAATGTACGTGTAAGTCAGTGGTGTGGGGCTGTCATGGGCCCAAAGGTGTGATGTATACTTTGCACTTTTGTTGTCACATTTCCACCCCAAATACTGATATGGTATGAGCATTCCCAAGGCAAAACCAACTAAACCAATTCAATGCAATGAATAATATCACAGCCCCTTTTTTTCTAATTGGACAACAAAAAAGGCATAGCAGTAAGCAGATATGCCTCTTAAAATTGTGTGATCATTCAAATAATTGAACAGGATCAATGTATCTGAGACAGCGGACTAGTAATCAATAAAGTGGATTGAGTCATATGAAGTTTCAGGTTTTTACTATTTGTTTGGCAATAATTTTTGAAAATATTTGAAGATCAGATTTCATGGCCAAACAGATATTTAAAGATAGATTATCAAAATTTGATCCAAAATCTATGATCAAACGTTAGCTAAATCTCAGGGAATGTAAAAATACATTAGTGATTTCTTCCTTTTTGTCCAAGTTTTGATGGCGTCATGGATACAGTTACCTAATATACTTGTTAAGAGATAACAAGTATTTTGTGAAATTAATCGATATGCGTGTAAACGGATCAAAATATCATGATTATCAAATAAAATATTCTAAAAATAGAAAAAGAATCAGATAAGATTACCCTAAGAGAAGAAAGAGACACAAAAGGTCATATAGGTAGTTAAAGGTTTGAGTCATATAGGCTTTAATATTTAGATATGTTTGACTTTCACCAATAACAAACTCAGCCATCACCATTATTGGTTGGTCTATAAATGGAAAGAAGGGATCTAACAGCTCATATATGAGATCAAGTGGACAAAAAGAAGCATTGACTTTATGCTAACTCACACTAACTTTATGTTATGTGCGACTCGAGGTAAAATTTTCACTAACGAAACTCAAAATATAAAAATGGTAAGCACATGAAAAAGCAAAGAAGATCCCACACCTACTAATAATTTTGACCTTTTATATACAGTATAATTTTCCAACAAAGAAGATTCAGATGAACTCCTTACAAAATTACCTGATATAATCGGCTAAATTACATTGATAGTGTAAAAATTCTTTACGCTACAAGTATATATATATATATAACTTGAGAGAAAAGTGAATGCATAATCTTATTCAACTAATGTACACTTTTCTAACTAATTATGTTTTGTTTTGAACTTTGAAACATTGTTAGTCTAAAGAATCTACCAAAAGAACAGCCAAAGATCTGTTTTTTTCTTCTTCTTTGTAGTTATTCCTCATAACTTTTTCTTAAAGTTTCTAGCCTCTACACTTATGAAAATGAACTTCATTCAAGTATACTCTTCTCCATTGTACTCTTTGGTTTCAATCTGGTTTCTGCATTGCTGAGCATTTGCAGTTAGCGCGACAGTCAGTGAGTACCTATAACCATAACATAAATATGTGAGAAGTTTCAAAGACAAATGAGTAAAGCAGATTATCGATTTATGCTTCAAAATTATACCTTGTATTGCTTTTGGAGGCCTTTAATGTACTCGACAGCCAAGTCTAGCATGTCCGCGGTGTTTGTTTGCTGTCAACATGAATTATACACTTAGTAAGACTTCACTAAAAGAAAAGGGGGGGAAAAAGAGTGCGGAAATTGAAAGAAATCTACCTTGTCCATGTTGGGAACAAGCTCTTGTAGCTTTCTCATTCGTTCACTGATACGTGTTCTTCTCACCTGAATTACCACCATATAAGTTTATCTCGCGAATTTTACTAAATTACTTCTTGATTCATAATTGAACTTTAAACTTACACTGCCTTGTCGGGAAATTTCAGAGATTGTCATGACAACAATGAACACAAGAATTAGAAGATTGACTACACATATGTATAAATATGTTGTGTATGTCATACCCTTTCTGCAATGCTCCTAGGATGAGTAGCACAGCCACGTTTGGCACGGATCTTACAAGGAATAGTATCTTGAAAATGCAATAACTTCTCCATAGCTGCTATATCAGCTGGTGTCTTTGGTAAACTTAGGTGGTGTGACAAAATTGGAGGCCGATTTCCAAGTTCTTCAATCTGGTTATACACGAAGATTTTCAATTCAAAATCCAGATAACCTATCAAAAATTGACACCAAACTATACCGTACATTCATTCTCATCGTACCTGAGCATTAGCAAATAGCTTATTCCCCTCACTATCCAACTCCCTTTTGTGGCCTGTGAGTGTCTGCTGAAACTGTGAAGGATCACTCCAAGAATTAAAAGGAAATCCCATATTGTAAAGTTGAGGTTCTGAGTTGCCATTTCCACGCTTCTCATCATCATCGAGGGAAGTTGCTATGCTGCTCTCATTATCGACCTCTGAGATTCGAGACAACATTCCTAATGAAGGAGGTGTCACTGATGAGAAGCCAAAATGACCTTTCAACCTGCTTGAAGATGGAGTTGAATTTCCATTAGCACCATTTGCCATTCTATAACCTCCAGCACCGCCTTTCAACGTGGCATAGCCTGTAAATTGCCATTCAACCAACACAATCAGGACTAGAGAACGAAGGTGGTGAGAAGCGGAAAAAACCAATAAAAATGACTATCATCAATAGACATTTCTACCTAAAGACCCTTTGGTTCTAGCAAACGGGATCACAATTACAAATGCCTCGAAACATACCAATGGAATGAGGACATACGAATTTGTGATTCGTGTTTTATTCTTAAATCTTGTACTAACTACTTTGAACACTTACCTAATCTTGAATCTTAAAAGTTTGAGTTTCTAAGGAAACTAATAAAAGGACCTCATTTCATAATAGTTTAAACTAATGTGTTTTAGCAATTATAGGGGTCTTGATGAAACCACATTGAGTACAGGGACCGGGCTGACAATCCGAAACAAGTATAAGGGTCTCCCAAACCATTCCGCCAAAATATAAACAAACAAGATTACCATCATCTACTCCAATTTGGAACAGATATATGAAACAGGACCTAAATCAGGGCAAAGCCAGAACACCAACATGAATATAGTCTTCTGACATATATGCATCAACTAAATCATTTAACAACTACTAGAAACTCTAATTCCACACCATTTCTGTGTAAAAAAATGAATTAAAAACACATATAAAAGGAATTGAACTATTAATAAATACACCCCTTTACCTACTATTACAACACCAACAACATACCCGGTGTATTCCCACGGAGTAGGGTCTAGCGAAGGTAGATTGTACACAAAAATCTTACCCCTAGAGCCTGTTTCCAATAGTCCCTCAGGCTCAGCTCAAGACAAAAAAAAAAAACTAAAAGAGATGTAATGGTAGTACGAGAAACAATAGCGTAGTAAACGAAACAGACAGTAGCAGAATAGTACTACAACCAAATAATACTACCATCGAACTACAAGCCATCAAGACAATGCAATCCTACCTACTATTGAAAAACAAAACACAAAAAAATTGCCACAAACTATAGTATTTCCTAAATAAGAACAACAAGAATATCAAACAGTACCATTTAGAGAATTGAGTTGAGAGAATAAACCAGCTGGAGAACTGTTTTGCCTCATAAGATTTGATGCCAATTTGTTTTGCCCCTGATGATGATTATTACTACTTCCCAATAATGACCCCATCACCCTGTACCCACCACCCCCTTCCATTGACCCCACCATATGAGCAGTAGAATTTTGCCTTGGATATTGAGGTGGCAACTGTGAATTACTACTCAAATTTGCAAAAACTTTACTATCAAGAGAATTCTGAGAAACCAACTGGTTATTTAAACCATCAAGATTGAATTTTGATGACAACCCTTTATTCTCAGTACCCATATCTCCTTTATTCCCAACTCCATCAATGAAATTTTCAAGAAATGAACTTGGGGCTGAACGAAACCTTAATAACCCAGAATTGTTCTGGTTTTTCTCAAACTCTGATGAATCCATTAAAAAAAAAAAGACCCCTTCTTAAATTTGGGGGTTTTTTTTCTTGTTGTATAAAAACAAGAATCAGAAGAAAACTAAGAGTTGGGAATCACCATACATTCTTTCAATAAACTTTTCTTGTAAAAAAGTTACAGTCTTTGTCTATAAAAACACAGCTTGTTTGTTAAGCAGTATGGAGGTACTACAAATCTTCAAGAACAAGCAATAAAGAATAGTTCTTTAAGAATTTTTTGATCTTTGCATAGAATAGGCTTTTAGTTTTAGATCTTTTTAGCTTCTTTTGGACTGTTTTTTTCATCAAACAAGAGTAGCAAATTATAGGAAAAAGGTGATAGGAGAATTTTGGGACTTTTTTTTTTTCTTGGGAGGCAAATAAGTGGGATGTTGAGATAGAATGACCAAGAATAGGAAGTGGCAAGTATGTTTTAAGTTTTTAACAAGAGATCTCGAGTTAAACTAGAAAACGTTTTATTTTGAAATGGGATTTTACTAGTCAAACTTATTTATATGGAATAACTTGCAAATCTCACGTGACATATAAATCGCATTAAACAAGTTTAGTCATTAGTGTGATAAACTCGATTGAGAAACATTGTTTGAGAATTGAATGTTTGACTTTCCTTATGAGATATCACATGATGCACCAGTTCAGTTATCTTTATATAGGTAACCTCCTCAAAATTTCAACTAGCGGATTTTTGTCACTCTTTGGTATGGAATCACTTTTATTAGAAAACGATCGATATAATTATTGAACATCGAGTTAAAAATAGGAGGGAAAATAAAATAAAAAAGAATAAAAGGGAACAGAATGACCTCAAAATTTGAACCAGCTGATTCCCATTACTCAATTTTATATAGTTGTTTTATTTATCTAGTGAATTTAAAACTCTTTTGAAGGTTTTGGATGCATGTATATGTGTTACTTGACGTTTCATGACATCAACATAAAAGCAAAAATTATTTCGATTTTATAAAATTTTATATTGTGACAAAATATTGCTGCAGCTTTATTTTACTTTTTTGGATTAAAACTGTGAAAATAGTAAATTATTTTGGAATATATATGCTAAAAAGATTTACGTAGCTTTTACAAAGATAGAATCGTAAATTTCAAATCTATATAATTTATATGTTACGGATTTGAATGTAAATTCAACTAATAATGTCTGCAACACAATAGATCACTTATATCACACCATCTTAAGATGTTTTTTTTTAATTTTACGTTAATATAAAATATTTTATGCATCGATATTACGTATTAGGCCACCACTTACCACTAAAGGAAGTCGTGTGGTGAATTTTGGCAGAAAAGACAATTTATATTGTTTTTTTATCCCTATTTAGTATAGAGAAGCCACTTTGTTTTTAGTGCTGTACAGACAATGACATGTGATTAGTAAAGATTAATACTAATATATTAGATCAAATCAATCATTAATTAATCATAAATTAAGATAATTAGTTCAAAGATTCTCATGAGTTCCATTAAAAAACACTAATTGTAGTACATCAAAATTTGACAATTACTTCTAATATTTCCTTTCATGTATGGTCTATAAAACTACACGTTAATTGATGATTAAATTGGAAGCAAAAATAAAAATAAAAATCTTATATATGAGTCTAAAATGAGTAAAGTAATAAATATGATCGTGGGTAGGTGGGAAAGTCAAATTAATCCTTGTTCAAATATAGGTAATTAGATAAACTAGCTAAAAACTTAGTTTGAAAATTTATTTTTTAATTATATGCAGATGTGATGTCTACTACGAAGGACAGGTTATATCGATAGATTTTAAAGTTGGTGAAACTTGTAAAGGAGAGGTGTATATATTACCTTAGGCGAATCTTACATTGAACGAAATAGGAAAATGAAGAGTTTATATGAGGCATAGCCGCATAGCACAAGAGTTCACATGATACACATGTTTTTGAACTCGATGATGACATAGTCTAAAGGACAAATCTGTAAGGTTAGTTGACTCAACGCGAGCAGTACGTGTTATGAATTTGAGTCGTGATAAATATGAAATTAAAGTCTAACACTCTTTTAGTACAATGATGGGACAAATCTCAGCGAGAACGTTGAATCACTAAATGAGGTACTCCCTCCATTTTAAAAAGAATGGTCTAATCTGATTTGACACATAGTTTAAGAAAATACAGAAGAACGAATTTTCAAGTAGTGTTCAATCAATTGCCTATATAAATTTCAAGTAGTGTTCAATCAATTGCCTATATTAACCTTCAAATCAATAATTTGGAAAGCCCATTTTTCACTTGGCCCAAATATAGAATGAACAATCATGTATCTGCATAACCTTCTATGAGGCCCAATGGGCCACTTCAAAAAGTTTGTTAAACTTTCTTCCTAATATTCACCAAATAGCCACTTTTCAGTCCCGTAATTTTAAAAATAGTACTTAATTGTTTAGAGTTTTAATTTCTACGAGTGAATTCCAGGATACTTTCAAGAAGTTTCAGTTATGAACGCTGAAACTCAAAGACAATTATTTTCTTATAAAGACAAGATTCAAAAGTGCATCGATTATCATTGTGGTATGATGTCGTATTCATCTGAATTTAATATTTTTAATATAAAATACAAAGTTATGGCATGAGATGGAACCAACTTCCAATAATGCCCATGCATCAACTCATCTTGAACGGACTAAAATGAGCTTAAATAAAGCGACATAAATCGTTATAATTTTAAATAATCGATCCCAAACTTTCTTGAAATTTAGAATAATCCTACCTTTCTTTCATTTTGGGAAGGCAAGTGAAAATGGGATCCATGTATGTAATATTTTTATAATGTAGAAAGGATATTATGGGTACATAAATCATTTTTAAAATGTTACAACATTTATTTGACTTGTTTGACTAGACTTCTCTTTTTCTTCTACATCAAACCTGCTAAAAAAGCAGAATGAAAAAAAAAAAAATAATTAGCAATATTAAACCCATGATTCTTACTTGTCTTGAGCTAAAATTACCATTAAATCAATGAAACTAAGAATATTGTTCTTAAACATAGAAAAATAGACACTTTGTTTACACAATATATTGTTTTAATTTCTTTTTCAAAATTTAACTCCGTCTGTATGAGCTTGCTCACATTGTCAATTTCAATCCCTGACAAAAAAGGAGGTTGTGGTAGGCTAGTAGCTAGCGTAAACTTGTCAATTTATGATGAATCCTCATGTATAATACAGATATTGATATAAAATTATGAGCATATAGGAAGAAGTGAGCCGATCCCAACTTGTTTAGGAAAGAGGTGTAGTTTTTAAATTTACAATTTTAATTTTCTTTTCATTTTATTCAAGTAAGAACACATATAGAATGCTCACCTATGGTCTCTTAAGGTATTTTTGTTGATAAAAGAATAGCCATCATGATGAAAAAGAAGATAATCTGCAAAAGAAATTGAGTGTATAAGAAAAGATTGAATCCAGAAAAACTAAAGTATATGTAAACAACAACAATATACTCAGTGTATCCCGAGAGTGGTGTGTACAGAGTCTTACCTCTACCTTATGAAGATAGATAGACTGTTCTGATAGACGTTCCACATATGTAAAGTATATGTAAATCATGAACTAAATATGAGAAAAAAAACTCACCAAAACTGGAATATTATAATTAGGCTGATGGCTGAATGTGTAAGATTTCCTGGTGGTAAATAAAGTCATCAAAATGATAATGTCAAAAATTTCCATAAACGAACAACCAACAACATACCCAATGTAATTCCACTAGTGTGGTCTGAGGAGGGTACAAGGAAACATAACCAACCTTTGATTTAAGGTTCCGGAGTCTCTGCAAGTTTTCAAAATTGCTTCAAGCCTCTTCAATGTACTCGTTGCATTTGGATCATCGCGATCAACCTTAAACAATTGATTGATAAGTTGTTTAATCGAGCACGATGAAATTAAAGAAACAAAATTTGAACATAAAGAAGAATTCACCATAGTAGAATTTCACCTAATATTTGAACATCAAAGGGCTTCATATATCAAATGGACTAATTTAGAATTTTACCACAAACAACTAGGCTACAGTCTCAAACAAATTGGGGTCGGCTATATGAATCTTCAGTACTTCATTTAACCTCAACTCACGAGGGACAACTATATGAAAAACTCTAACGATGCAGATGTGAACGAAAAACAGGAACTTGAGCAATTCTAACTTAGCCAATAACCTTTAGAATGAGTTATAAGTCACAACTTCAAACAGTGGCGGAGTCAGAACTTTCACTTAGGAAGAGCCATAAATATAAAGAAGTAAAACACACGAGATGTCTCCACTAGTTACTGCAGAGTTAAAAGTTGTTCTGAGAATAGTACATGTTATACCTTAGATTCCATTATACAACAGAAGTCATAAAAAGCTCTGTAGACATCAGCCATCGTCCTCGTCTGATCAATAATCTTAGCACAGAGGCCTAAAAAGAAGAAACCAAAGAACAAGACTCAGCAAGAAATTGTTTTCATCCACAAAAAAGCATCAAACAGACATGCATATTGACAAGTCGTGTATCTTTACCTCGTCTCATTTCAACAACGCCTTTGAAAATCTCAACGTTGTTGTAGTACATCGACAAATTCCCCATATTTATGATCTGGTAGTACAAGAAAATCACAAGGAAATGAGTTCTCCAAGTATAGTATAACTGCAAATTGAGTGATCATGTCACATTTGTTCTCATATAGAAACCAATACGCGGTAGAAAAACAACGTTTTGAACTGTTCAAGTGAAATTTATACCTGTGGAATTGCACAGAACTGAAAGATAGCAGGATCGCGTAAACTAGACATGCTAGTCAGACAATCTTCTACATATAATAAAGCATTAGTGACCATTTCATTCAGACATTGTACTGCCTTGACCGAGTTTTCCTCGTACTTAAAGTCCTGAGACACATAAAGAAGATGGAAATTACAGAACAACGAATCAACGTATGAACTTCAAACAAGAAATAGCAACATGTTATGATGAAAACAAACCTCGAGTTTGTTAACATATTTACTCCAAATTTGACGAGGCCAAAACATACGACATTTAGGTACTTCATTTATGTCCTCTAGATAATCTCTAATGATGCTTATTTTCTGAAATGTATAGACAAATATGCTTGTAATCAGTAGCTAGCATACAGAGCTTTTTTTAAGGCTCCGCGATAAACATGTTAGAGGCCAATACCTGAAGAAATAAACCCATGGAAATCGAAATGGATTCTGGTGCTAAATCTTCTCTTCCAGAAACATAAAAAAACTTTGATAATCCTAATCCACAAAGTCCAGATGCATAGAAACTATATTCATTATAATCATCGATTGTTTCTACCTGCACGATATACCAAATGACATTAAGTGAAATTTACGAGTACTAATTTGCTAGTGAAAATGAATTCACGATTATTCAGAGTCAGCAAGTTCAGAATGAGTTTGATCTTATTATGCCAAACATTTAATTCATAGTTCAAGAAGATAGCAATGAGTTCAATTGAATTCGTCTATTCTAATAATCATGCAATGAAGTTTAGACATATGGTTTCCACAATGTTGGGTAACGCCAACATCCTGCCTATGGCAAAGCCCACGAGGGTGCTGGGGTGGCCCAGGTCAGAGTCATGATTGAACATAGCGTTTGTTTGGTGGACAAAGTTAAGAAATAAAGTTGCGACTTTATAACCTAGCTATTAGCTTTTGGCATATGATGGTAAGCGTTTGATCCTAACACACAATTTTGTCAATATTCCGCGAATTACCTCCTTGCATAGAAATTTCGCCATTCCTTCACCCATTCTCTTGGTAATATCCTTAATCACCTCTTGATAACTGCAAAATACGCTCAATGTTCGTTTACAAATACTCAAAATGTATGAATTAAAGTATCATTCTGTTTTTTGCTATCAATTTTCGATATGCAAACAATATGTTAATACCAAAAAATCAACATTTTTTTCTAAAAACTCACTTTGTATCAAGCTCTAGGAAAGCAGTGGAAACATGATGGAATTGGTCCATAAGAACCTTGAATGCCTTTGTACCACCTAATAATTAAAAAAAGGTGAACGAGATTAAGTTATATACATTATCAAACTATTTTTACTTGTTACAAGAATAACAAGTCGATCGCGAAGTGAAGAACAAAACTTACATGAAAAATGCCATTGAGGATCATAGAAGTTGCAATAAAAATTTCTCAAAATAGGTACTCTAACCTCAATGGCTAAGCTGGTATCATCCTCTGTTCATAATTAATTAATTAAGTAATTAGAAGGGAAAATCAAAAATAATTAGTGAGCAACATTCGAGTAATTAGTGAAATTAAACTTATGTGATTTAATTTGAACATACATACCAACAGTGTCAAGTGCTCTAAGAACCAAATAATAAACACAAACCTGCAGAATTGGAGATGAATTTTAAGGACAAAACGAGGAAATGAGATTTCTTGCTCTTACAATTTGAATAGAAGAAAATAGTTAGTATTCGGTTTCAACAGTAATTTTCTTTCTTAAACTTCATATTTAGTCAAACACAACTACATATATAAATTGAGATGGAACGTGTTAACATGCCTTATTTTCGTAGATTACTAATTAATTTCACTTATCATTTAAGTAACTTGATAATTAATGTTGAAATATAATATTTAATGCTTAGGGATCAATACTACTAAAGAAATTATGTAGTAAATATTTTTTACACTATCAGTATATACTTACTACATTACGAAGGTCACTAGGAAGTTGTTGAATTACAAGAGCAAAGCTACGAGACACCTTTCGGAGAGTAGCGTAGCAGAAGGCCCAGTGTGGCTGCAACAGCCACACTGACGTCTTCTTCTCGACGCGTTTTGCCGTTAACATGAGCTTTACCAATGGGTATAATTCATCTGGATGCATCAAAATCTCCTGCATCAACTCCATTTTTATAAATTTGTTTAATTAAGGAGTGTCAATTTATATAAATTTGTTTAATTAAGGAGTGTCAATTCATAGTGTATATATACTATAAAGGATGAGAAAAATATAAACTTTATGCGTGGATTTATATTATATATAATGAAGAAGTAATTTGACTTAGAAATATTTAAGTTTAGTAAAATAATTTATAATTACCTAAATAATTTAATTGAATATTTTAGATTACGAATTTTATCTATTATTACTTAAATTTAGTGTTGAATCAAAATGCATCACACAAAGGGAACCACAGGAAATAATACGAAATTTTGTGGTGTTAGGTTGGGTTGTTTCAACTCATTATTTTCGTGCTTTGGTAGTTGAATTTACATATATATATTATCGTTGAGATTTAAATTTTTAAACTTTGATGGTAGATTTTAATATAGAAGTTTTGAGTTTTTAAAAAATAAAAAATTATATATTTGCAAATTATGTAAAAAATACTATAAATCACAATAATGAACTATTTGAAATATTTAAAAGGCATATAGAGAAATTCAGATAAAAAATAGCTTGATTGTCTCTCGAAATTCCAACTATGAAAAGCATAATATTCTTTTCTTTCTAAACATACTTGATCTAAAAAATGTAGCATTGTAATATTGAGTTGATTTGAATCTAATATATATATATATATAATTAACTAAAATTATAATACATAATAGGTTTAAACCATACTTTGAAACATACACTTGCTTTAGTCTCTGTTTGTGGTGGCATATAAGTTTTTTGAGATCACAAATGTGAAAATATAAATTTTTATTTTGTGAAAAAATTATTTATCTTGAAAGACAAAATAAAGGAAAAAATGGAAATAACCCAATCCACCTGTCCATTCCAATTAAGCTCTTTCGACTTGTCCTGTTTTTGGATTGGTTTGTCATTTATAAAACAATTCCAAGTTAGTTTCTTAGTAAAAACACTCAACATAAGTTAGTAATACATAAAGGGATGTTTGTACATGGATAGGAATAATAATTTAGGAATGAATCGGTAATCTCAAAATAATTATAGTGAGATTAATAATCTCATATGGCAGGTGGAATAGCTAATCTCATGAGATATGTCATCATTGTGTCGAAAGTCGTCAAATTACCCTAGACTTGTAAATATTTAGAACACACGAAATATTTGGAACAATTCATTTTGGAGTAAAAGGCAAAAGAACATGTTCTCACTTTGCTCAAACAACAACAACATGCCCAGTGAAATCCTACAGTGGGGTCTGAGGAGGACAGAGTGTATACAAACCTTATCACTACCATGTGACAGTAAAGCTATTTCCAAAAGACCCTCGCACTTTGCCCAAAAAGAACATGTTTTCATTGGACCCTTAGGCTATCCATTTTAACATGGCCCAAGTAGAAAATTGAACAACTACATATCTATGCATAACATTCATTTGGGCCATTGGGCTTATCTATTTTCACATGGCCCAAATAAGAAATTAGTCAAATGGAGCCCATGAGTCCATTAATGAGACTACATAAGTGGGCCTCTTTTTCTGGCAAGTGTCTATAAGTGATCTTCAATAGAGAGACAAATCAGATATTTGACGTACAGCAACATCATTGGCTACCTTTTTCTGTGTGTACTATTTAAAACTTAGCATTATTAAGAATGGCCCATTGGGCCCATGATCAAGACAGTATACCTCTTGCTGTTCTAGACATTGACTTGTTGATATTGTCAATTCATAAAATATGTACTTTTTAACCTTTTTGTAAAAAAAAAAACTAGTCACTGTCATGGAGTTTTAAATTTCACAGATAAAAAGTTTAGGATATTATTAAGAGTTTTCACATCTTTTGAATATGGACGTTCTTAACTGGTCAGCGCTCTGTACTATAGTATGAGGCAAAATGTTGATCAATTAAGATGTTCGCTTTCAGAAGATGAAGGTTACAGAGATGATGTTTAGATGGATACGCCAGTGTGTATTATTATATGGTGTTGTACATTGCTAGTTTGTCCATATTTTTCTTTCTTACCTTCTTGCGTCGGTTGAACCGAGAGTCAATCAAAAATAGTCTCTTTACCCTGCAAAGATCAAGATAAAATCGACGTATACTATGCTTTTTTCAGACACCACTTATGAAATTACACTAATATCTTATATATTACTGTTGTAACCAATTTCAACTAAGGTAAATTGTCATTAAGTTTGAAATTTCACAAATGAACTCCAAGCACCGTCATGAAAAAATTCAACAGTAAAATTTCAAACTAATCATTATTTTTCAATTATAAGACTGAAAAGTGACTAACGCGCATTATTACTATGTTCCCTTTTAATGGACCCAGTGCATACTTTTTATTTTATTTATTTCAATCTAGAGTACATAATTCATAATTCATTGTCTCCATTAATTCATTTGGTCCGTGAAGAACAGCTGTATTTGGTTTAGTCATTTTCAAAGCCTGGCCTAAACTGAAGTTTGTTTTCCTGTTTCCTAGGTGGAGCCCAATGGCCCACTTCTAAAAAGTATGCTCAACTTTCTTCTTCCTAATATTCACAAAATAGCCACTTTTCAACTTAAATAAACTTTTTTTAAAAATGGAGTTTTAATTTCTACAAGTGAATTCAGGATATTGTCAAGAAGTTTCAGTTATATCAACGTAGGTTGTGGTGTAGTGGTAGAAATGTTTTATTCTTAACCAGAGGTTTTGAGTTTGAGTTCGAGTTCGGAGTATGATTTTTTTTTTTATTGAAACGTCATCTCCAAATGAATCTTGTAGTGCACCTTAACGCTCTTCTTTAGCGGCTTACTAACAGGCCCATGTAGCTGGCCTAGCAGATGACTCTTATCTAGGAGTTCTCCAAAGCCCTATCATGTATAATAGAGAAATTTTTTATTGACGCTCTAACCTAAAAATAGATCTTATGAAAAGAAAAGACTGATCGTCAACGAAGATCGCAATATTCGAATTTAATTGAGGCTCAAATAAGGGCTCCGGACACCGTGTAGGAAACAAAAAAGAAGTGTTTCAGTTATGAAAGTTGAAACTGAACACAAACAATAATAATATATTTGATATAATTTCACAAGTGGAATTTGGAGAAGATCTTATATACATAAAACTTACATTTACCTCGTGATGGTGTAGAAGTTGTTTTTGATAGACTATTGACTTCAAAAAAAACATTTTAAAACATCTTGGAAGTTGAAAAGGAAAGCACGGAAATGAAGAAGACATGACAATCAAAAGAAAAAGCAATACATATTATTCCAAAGGGGGGAAAAGTAACAACAATAAAGTAATGTGATAATCGAAGCACAACAAACACAACATAGATGGTAACATAAAATTGAACACAAGAAATTACGAGAATAATGTTAGTAGTACTATGGTAAGAAAATGAAAAGATATATGACAAATATGATACATTTAAACAAGGAGTACTTTGTCAAAATAATACTAAGTGGGTGTAAACAGGGCCAAACATCCACGACCCAATGATCACTCTAACCCAAATGGGACAGGCCTTATAGGCCCACTTGCTATGCAATTTTTCTATTTTGAGGGAAGAAATTAATAATAATATTAATACTAATAATAATAATAATATTTGAAATGATAATAATAATAGTGATAGTAATTAAAATAATATAACACTAGTCTTAGCAATCTCATTCCTAACGAGTTAGATGTTAAATATGTGTTCTTAGTTTCTTCTTTTTTCAATAGTAGGATTTGAGAAGCTATTCGCTTATACTCAACTTGTCAATTGAATAAACTCTTTTTCAAAAACAGGCAAAGAAATGCTTGAGTTAAACATGTCGATTCTTTAAAGTGATTTGATCGATCGATGACATCAATAAAAATTAGACGGAACTCAATAAAATTGATGGAGAAGCTCTCCTTTCAAAAGGCAAGAAAGAAATAAGGCCCCACTATATTATTATTATTATTATAAATTCTAAAAAGTTAGTAATACATTTTGGACTTTGATTTTTCTAGAGTAATTGATGCGGAAAAAACAATTATTTTTGAATTATTGATCTTCTAAAAGAATTCAATTTATCTTCCGCTCACAAAAATACCAACAATTTTTTATACACTTCAATAGTTTTATCTTTTTTTAGTCTCAATTTATAAGATGTATATCTTTTTTTAATTTGTTTAAAAAGGTAATAATATCTCTTTTTATTTAGAAATAAATTAATATTAGATTTTTTCTAGTAAATTTATTCATATCACATAAATATTTATACATTTCGTTTATATAATAACTTTCTTATATTTTTAATTTTATGTTCAGTTAAAATGTATCACATAAATTAATACAAACTATATAATAATAGTTGTCAATTTTTGTACAACAAGACAATTCCACCTAAAGGGACCTACATTTTAAAGTTTGCAAACTGTCTTTGTCTAAAAGATCAATCTTTTTTTCTTTTCGAATGAATTTGGTCCCTCTCTAATAAGTGGAACATTATTTATCGAAATAGAAGGTCAGTTCCAGCCCGTCTACAAAATTAGATTTGAATGTTTCCGAAGCAATGGTTGTCATTATATATCAAAAAAATAATGCGAACAAACATCAATTGAGATAAGAAGTAAAGTTTTAAAAACTCACCGTCTCTATTCTTAGCGATTTGTGTAACAAAAAATCCTATTTTATTGATTGCGATATATTGGGGATAATTCACATATTGAGACATCCTTAGGGCTTTGCTTTTGATGGGTTGAAACTCAATTACAGTTGTATCTTGTCTTTCCATACTATTAACTACATCGATGTTAATCAGTTTGCATTAAAGACAATATTTTCGTGAATAAAATGATACTCATTTGATCTCTATAAGGAATAGGTGCTCATTCATAGCCGCTTTTGTGGTAAGACGATCTTCAGGGTTTGAACTAAAACTGCTAAGTGTGAAAAATAAGAGTACTTATTTTTTAAAGAGGTTAAAAGTTAAATAATGACGCAAAAGTGTTAAACTTCAAATAAATATAGGACCTTAATGGGCTATGAGTGTAAATGGGCCCATTATCACGTGAAGAGCACGAGTTTAATGGGCCAGTGCTGTGGTCGTTATGCTGTTTGATTATGATTTTTTTGAAAATTATATTTTCCTAACAATATTTAATTCTGTGGTCCAGACTTTGAAAATTAGAAATAGAAAATAATATTTTTTTTAAAATAATAATCATGTGGATGGACTTTATACCTCTAATTACCCGTGGCGGAGTGAATTTTTTTTTATTGCTAGTGAGATTCGAACACTGACTCATTTAAGGTGTCTAAAACACATTCAAAGCGTAAGCTACAACAACCTATTGTGTTAAGGGTATCCAAAATATATTATTTAATTTCGTATATCATTTTACCTGTATATACAAAAAAAAAAAAATCGACGAAGAGCGTCCAATTGGACACCCTAACATGCATGTGCCTCCGCTGCTAATTACTAATTAACAAGTGTTTAAACCAGATAATCAAACATCTCTATAATAATATTTTATTGACTATATACTTTTTCTTAAATTGATTTTCATATTATATTTTTTATATAAAAATATCTCATTATAGCAACCGAAAAATTATCCGAACAAATAATATAGTTATAGAAAAGTTTAACTTTATATGTTTGTTTTTTAAAAATATAAAAAAGGTGTCTTTATAATTGACTAATTTCTTGTTTGTTTAAAGTTTGGAATTATTTATTAATCGAAATTATAACTACACCCATTTAATCTTTGATGAATATACATTATGTTACTATCATGCCTAATAATGCATGTGTAATACATGTATCCTTTTCTTCTAGCCTCAATTGTTTGAGTTTTCGCTTGAATCGAAACCTTTATATGTTAGGCTTTTAATTCAATGTAATAGTCCTACCTATTAGATGCCAATCGGATCATCTACTCGCGAAATCACCCAATTTGAAATCTTTTTATTATGTAACTCTCAAGCATGTTTTGCTTCTAAAAGACCAAACTTTAAATTTACAAATTAATATGTTTTACACTTTTAAAAACTTGTTTTATATTTAATAGAATGCACAATGATACCAACCACAAAAACAGAACTTCAAAATCCTAAAACATGGAAAAAGAAGACAAACAATTGCTTTACTATAAAAGTGGTTAATAAGAAAAACAAAATTGACATTTAACATAAAACAATGAGAAAAAGGTGGAAAACATTATATATTCACAGGTTAAAATCACCTATATGAACTCCAATTAATTAAAAGTTACGCTCGATTGATAAATGCAAGATATAAGTCTTTTAATGATAATTAACACACGTAACATATATATATATATATATATATACACACACTAACTTTAAATTTTAACATTGGATTCGAATAAATTTTTACCAATTACAATCTCTAGCTACTATTTGCAAAAACAAAAAGAGAGATTTTTGTTTATCAATAATAAAATAATACATTAATTTTTCCCTTTCTAGTATTAATTATTTCATTGGTTGGGACCATAACATTATGAATAGCTTTTATTTGAAGTCTTAAATATATGTCTTCCACCGGCAGAACTTAAAATCTTATAAATGTTTTCAATCATTAACCATAGTAAACGTTTGTACTTCTAATATAATTTTAAAATTAAAAAAAATATATATACTAAAACTAGGTATCAAATACAAGTTTGGATACAAAGTAAAAACTACGAGTTTACCTGAACCTAGAAGTTTTAATTCAAATTCCTTACAAAAGTCGTTACTAATGACTAGAGAAGGTCGCCGTAAGTGTCTTTAGTGGTGATTTCGGGGTCATTACTAAATGTTATCTATGGCGACATAAAAAAAGGTTCATATTAAAGCAACATATTTGTGGCGACTAAACTCACCCCCTAAAAGTGAAGAATATTGCCACAAACAAGATTACTCGTACCTATGATTATTGAGAAGATCGCGCATATATATTCAAACATATCAATATGAAATTTTTAGCTGATAACAGTTTAAATTTTGAATCTATCTCTTAATTAACGAGTCTATGAACCTGAAAAATAATATTTTGAGTAGCAAACAATTGACATGACATGTCGAGAAATCTTAAGAGATTAGGATATTGTTGTCCCATCTCCCTATACATTTTTCTCACTATTCAACTTGCACAAGATTTTGACATTTTGTGTCCTTTCTATTTTTGAGGAATTTGATGGTCATTTTCATGTAGATGTTCTTCGATTTTTATTTTATTTTCCTTTTCATAAAATAGTTTCAAATGTAATAATGGATGTCAAATTACAATATTAACTCCTAATTAACTTTTAATGCAAACAAAAACATTGATTTTTCTATGGATTTGATAGATATCAAATATTTACCTACGTATTTAATTTTGTAAATCTAAGTGTTCCTTTTGGAGTTTCTAAATTTGCAAGAAAGTACTATTTCATCGTGTCAAAATAAGTATTGTTTTTTCCCTTTCGAATGTCAATATGATTACTTTTGAAGTTGAATACTAAGATTATGGTAGAGCGGTAAGTATGTATTGATCTTTAACCAAAGGTCTCGAGATAGAGTCATCTTTATAAGGGAGCATTATATCTCTAATGTGAGATTTTTCAGTACGATTCAAATTTAATGTATTTTGAAATATTGATCAAAATTTTCATAATTTGAATATCGAGAAACGAAAAAACGATGAGATAATTAATATGGGACATAAGGAGTAATAACACACAATTTGTGTGGAAATAGAAAAATCTAGAATTGATTCTTGGACCACTAGGATAATAATTCATGAAATTTTTTGAAGTGCATGAATTGCTATTAAATGTCTCTATTTTACAGAGCTTTTATATTTATATATATACTCTAATGCAATAAGTAGAATGAAGCACTTTGTAGCCTGCCTAATTGGTAATAAGTCCTATAAATGGGGGAATTCACCTTTGGATGACATTTCACTAATTTTAAGAACACAATTTTATAACGTGTTTGTCAACTTCTGGTTCATTTGCACGTTTGATCTAAATTTGAACGAGTTAAAATGAGTTATTTTAGTAGAAAAGTGAGTTATTAAGGTGCAAAATGTTACTTGGCGAAGATAAATTTATCAATATGAGCTTAACAATAAGGTCATAACTTGCCCAAATCTAATCAATTTTTTTTTTTTGAGTTACCAAACAAAACTAAGGAAGCTTTTTGGCTTTGGGCCTTTCCTACGGTTAGGTGGAAGGCGAAGACCAGAGGGGCCGAGCCATTAGTGAGATACCACTCTAAAAGGGCTAGAAGGAACAGTTTCTATGGGGCGTAGGCCAACAGAGGGGTGCAAAGGTTTCCTCAGGCCAGATGAAAATTGGCCCTCGAGTACAAAGGCAGAAGGGATCTCGACTGCAAGACACACCCATCGAGCAGGGACAAAAGTCACCCTCAGTGATCCAACGATGCCGAGTGAAAGGGTTGTCGCTCAACGAATAAAAGTTATTCTGGGATTACAAGCTAATCTTCCCTAAAATCTCATATCGGCGGGAAAGTTTGGCACCTGGATGTCGATTTTTCGCCACCTGGGTTGTTGTATGTTTCAAGGACTGGGTTGTTCGCCCATTAAAGCGGTACATAAGCTTGATTTAAAACATCGTCAAACAGTTCGACACTTAGTTTGGATGACTTGAGTTGTGCGCAAATTGACCAGCTATGAGGATATGTGCAATCCAACTTGCTCAATTTCGAACATATTAGACGTGTTATATTTTCTTGGACTAACTTTGTTATCCATAGTTCTAAAGAACAAGGTAAGAAATATATTTAACATATTTCATTACTTAGCGAGCTACCTTTTGTCTCTACCTAATTATCTCAAACTTCAATTAGGCTGTTATCTTGTATCTAATCCAAACTAAATATAAGTTAGACCATCATTAGCGCTAATTAATCAGTTTTTAGGAATTGAAGTTTTATTGCCAAATTTGCCTGGACAACCCTTTAACTTTTGTTCTGACGAAATCTCACCCTTCAATTTACGATTGCGTGTAGAAGATTCCGAAATGCCCAAAAACTTTATTCCTTTTCTTTCATTTTTGGTCCAATTGCTAGTTAATTCACATGCTATTAGAAGGTGCCATAATAACTTACATAACTATTTTGCAGCAAAAGTTGAGTCTATGTATGGCAATTCATGAACAAGTGACCTTTAGTATTTCATAAGTGACCTTTAGAGGAAGGAGAAGTCGAAACAAGATTTCATAGATGAACATGTGGAAGGATCATTGTCAAAACCTACAAAGTAGAACGACTCGTGAACATGTTTAAACAGTAGAGATCAGCCGCGCAGATGGGGTGCTTCGATCCCCCTCCGTGCTTCGATCTCTTGTCCTCCTCGCACGGTCTCGTGCAACTCTCGGTGTGGAAAGCGCATTTAGTAACATGCATGCCTCTCTTTTGAAACAAAAACGATCTTTAACAACAGATGTCTCGACTCTCGTATCGATAAAGAACATAGCAATATGCAATACTTGAAGTAAATTGTAGAATCTCGTTAATCAGTTGTTGATTGATCTTTTGATATGTTAATTTCAACAACTTTCACTTGTTTTACTTCTTCCTAGCTACTTCACATGTAATATGTATTTATTTTACCGCATAAGTATAAAAAAAATATCGATAATACATTATAAAATTGATCTATATGTTCATATAATTATATGAGACCAGATATCTCGTTTCGAATAAAAAACAACTCAAAAGTACTTTACATAACCATCTCAAAGACATTGTTCTTTAAGAATATTATGCCCATTCCATATATAGAATAATCAAACACATATTTCAAAATTTAACAAGTTCTTTCTAATTATTTTATTATAAACATAGAACAGAAATAACAAAATTTTAATAAACAAAACACAATAAATAGGAGTAAGAGAAAGGGGAAAAAATCACATAAATGTAGAGAAAAAGACAGGTCATGGACTGTTATTAAAACATTGTCAGGTTGGGTAAGAATCCGATGAGCCCACAATAAAGCACAGACGTTTCACTACGTTTTTTTTTTTTTGCGTGTTCGATATTTATATTGGAACTCGACTAATTTAAATTTGTGCTGCATAAAATCTCCCAGTGCTTCATCTCGAAATCTCTAATTAAGAGAGGAACAACCTCATTCATTACTTTGCACCACATCTTTTTGGTGGTAGAATTTGAATTATTTGTTTACTCGAAATTTTATTATTGACGTGATGAATTGTAAAATTTTAGTTCAAATGATCAAATTTTTGGATTGCTTTTTGTGATTTTAAAGTAATTGCTAGTACTTTCCAAGGTGATAATAACATTTGGACCGAAATATTCTTAGTTAAAGCGCAAAATAACTTCAATAACGAAGATTTGATAAGTGAAACTTCAATAAAACAAATTAAAGTTCAAAATTTACTACATATTTATACTCCATACACGATACAATAACATATGGAAGTTTAAACTTTTATCTATTACGTTATTTACTATATTTCGATTACCTTATTATTTTATTGTTATTTTTAGTCAATCTTATATTGTTATTTGTTATATTTTTTTCACAATTTTCTTCTTGTGTGTATCTAAATTTGTTGCACTTGAACCGAAAGTTTTAAAGAACAACCTCTTAATCTCTACGAGATGCCAAGGGTCTCTCGTAACAACCTCTATCTTCACGAGATAGTGAGGTCTGTGTACACTATATCCTCCCCAGAATTCATTAAGTAGAATTTTAATAGGCATATTGATGTTACAATCTCTACAAGATAGTAGTAGAATTTACACATATTTTATTCTTTTCAGACCTCACTCGTGGTATATCAATGGATATATATTATGTTATGCTTGTATGTACCTCAAATATCACCTAGAGTTAGGTTTATAAATATTTATGTATTTACTTGTGTTATATTTGGTACCTTAAATTTTGGTAAGTGCACAAAAACCAAAGCAAATATTGCTTTAAGGCAGCGGCTACTCAGAAAAAAGGGCACATCCTTTTTATAGAGTCAAAGATAAGAAAGACTACAGTAGTACACAGAGTTGCAGAGAAGACCGCCATTGAAGCTCTTAATAAAAACTCCATATTAGAAACAATAAGCTCTGCAAAATTCCAAAAAAGAAGAAGAAAAGAGAAGAAGTATATAGAAAGCTTCATTTTTTTCTTCAAATACCTCCATTTTTCTCTTCTTTTTGTTAGTGTTTTGAACCTCATTGACTTGAATTTGTGGGGTTACTATGGAGTAATCTCTGTTTAAATTTGTGGGGTTTGTTTAAAATTTTCAGTTGCAGTTTGCAGCATTAACGAAATTCGAGAAACTGTAGAAATTGAGCTTGGGGTTGTCTTGTTGAGTCTCATTTTGGAATTGGGTTAGCTGTGTTGTATCAAAGTTGGGTTTGGTTTTTCTGTGAAATGGATAATCTGATAGAGTCAATTGAAGCAGGAGAAGCTAGATCCGAGAATTGCGGAGCTAGAATGGGAGAAATAGGAACTGGGTTTCATCAATTTGGTGAGGAAATCTTGTCTGTTACGTCGGAAGGTGGAAGTTCTTTCACTGCTTTACTTGGGCTTCCACCGAATCAAGCGGTGGAGCTTTTGGTTCAGTCACCGGAAGCTGACAAAATGACATCAGATAAGCTCGCTATCAGTGAACCTCACTATCGTTATCCTCCTCCTCCGATTTTTCCTTCAGATATCGCTTTGATCGACAGAGCTTCTAAGTTCTCCGTCTTCGCCGCCGCCGGTAACTCTCCGGAGTCCAATTCAACCCTTTCAAATTCCGGATCGAAATCACTGTTCGTCAAACAAGAACCCATAGATTCCGAATTTAACCACAATTCATCTCCGGCGACTTCCAATCCACTAGTCAATCAGAAATCAACAAAGAGAAAGGAACGCGAGAAAAAGGTAATTTCAACATCCCATTTAGTGTAGGAGCCAGAATTTTCATTTTCTCCTGTAGGTAACATCTAAAGAAGTAAACATATGAACTAGCTGAAAGAGTTCGACATCTATTATATATATACACGTAAAGAATAGTGTTAAACATGTATAAATAGTGTAATTTTCCGACGAGGGATGCTAATTTCAGTTTGATGAACAATTTCTGTGAAATTCAGGTAAAAGAAACTTCTAAAAAGGGGAAAAAATCAGCTAACGATACCTCAGAAGACGGCGGTGAGAAGCTACCATATGTTCACGTCCGAGCGCGTCGAGGCCAAGCCACTGATAGCCATAGTTTAGCAGAAAGAGTAAGATTAAGAGCTTCTAATGTTTTGCTAAACATGGTAATTAAGCTTTTAATTATCTTGATTATATATATAAATGTGTAGGCAAGGAGAGAGAAGATTAATGCTAGGATGAAGCTACTACAAGAACTGGTCCCAGGATGTAATAAGGTAAGCTGTCACTTTTATCAGTATTAATTAATCATTAATAATTGTTTAATATGTTGTACTGATTGTTAATTAGTACTTAGTGGGGGAAATATCTGTAATGTGATTGCTTTCATTGCATTATTGATTAGCCTTTTTGGTGCAAAATCAGTCATTTTCACCTTTTTCTTAATGAAAAAAGGTGGTGGGTTTGGCACCAAGAAAAGTGGCGAACAATTTTACTGTTGTTTCAGCTTTATTGCCTTGCATTTGATGGGTAATAACTTTTGAGGTGACACAAAGTTTTAAGAGAGTAAATAATACTTTTGAATCTTGTGGTATTAAAATATGTCACGTGTAAAATTAAAAGTAAAGAGTTGTCGAGAAGAAAAAGGACAATCTTTTTCAACTATATTGAAAAGAAAATTAAGACAAACAAATTGGAACGGAGGGAACACTTTTTAATGGTCAATCTTGTCATTTCAATTTTCACAAAGGTGTTGGAACTCCTTTTTATAAAGAAAAAATGTTACTTTAAAAGTTTTTCTTTTCTTAGAATAATTTTGGGGGAGGGATGTTTTATTAGAACAGAATTGCATCCTTCGGGTGTGACGTAGTGGTCTATAAAATGTGTCAAGAACCATGAAGTTTCAAGTTCAAACCTTGGGGGAGGCTAATACACTAGGTAATTTCATATCTATTCAAGTCTTGATGGATAGAGTAGAAAGAGCTCCATTAGGGAATTTTTTTTAGAGGATAAGGTACACATACACTAGACCATAGCAAAAAGCAAAATGATCAACAAACAAAGAACCATAGCAAAAAGAAAATGCAGATATATGTAGAGAAAATCAACTCTGTGCCTGCCTCAAAGGTTCAAACCCAAACGGTTGCCCGACTTAGGATTATTGGACTATATATAAAGAGATCAATCCATAATCCATACATTTAAGACAAGATTACCTATTGGGGTTACTTCAAATTTATACCATACACAGGTCATAGTAGAAAATCTTCTCCTTTTTTTTTAGTCGGGATGCGGGTGGGGGTTCTCTGATGTTATTCCTTCATTTGGTCATACATGATTTGAATAAGTCATCTTAAGTTTTAAGACTTCGATACTGAAACTTAAACCCCCTTGCAAACACACGCACAGACAAAAAATAAAAGGATACACAAATATTGTCGAAATATAAACCCATTAGAATAGTTCTGCCTGTAATGTTACTTATTTTAAGTGCTTTAAAAAAATTATTGACTCAGTGACTTTTATCATCTTGAACTGTCAATATAAATGTATTCAAGACTTAAAAGGATGTCTGTTTCTGTTCTATTTCAACTTGTTCTGCGGTGGCTTAACATACACGGACTACTATGAGGCTAAGCAGAAATATATGGTGATTAATTTGTGACTAATTTGCAGACCTCTGAAGATCTTTCAATTAGTCAATTCTCAACATTGAACTAACCCAAAAAAATATTAGCACATTCTAATGCTTGGACTATATTTGCAGATCTCAGGTACTGCAATGGTGTTGGATGAAATCATCAACCATGTACAGTCCCTACAGCGTCAAGTGGAGGTCAGATCTCGGATATCCTTCTATCTGATTTATTAGTGCTGAAATCTGCAGAAGACTATTGATTATGATATTTTAGGTGTAAATGCAACTATGATGCGTCCATATCTCACTACAATAATATATTTTATCCCTCTAAATAGTCATTTCTTCCAAAACTTAGAGCCCCCTATGCAGGTTAAGCACCTTAACCTGACACTCCTCAATTCTTGCAATAGTTTGCTTAAGTTAGTTTACAAGAGAGAAGAAAACTTTTATTATCGGCTACCGGAGGTAGGGGGCATGGAGAATGTACAGCAGTTCTTTGATTTCTCATCAGCTCTCTTGTTAGCATACAGTAATAAGGAAAAGGAGAACCGATGAACTCATACCTGAGGAGCAACTCTGCCTTATTGAGGAAACACAATCTTATTCTGAATCTTGTCAGGGTAAACTTAAACATATATAGGAAGTCAATAAAAATTTCAGTGATATTGCTTAATATTAAAAAATGATATAGGGGTTTGGGAGCCTACATGTAGTGCCCTAGCATGTTCAGTCCTTATACAGACGAATACATTTGCACCACCTGCATCTTTTGACATAATTTTGAGAATGTAGGCAAAGATACAGACCAGTGGGAATCCCACATATGAACCTTCATGACCTTCGAGAAAGTAACTTTTTCCTCTCTCATTGCTTGGTAATATAAATGCTTTATTTGGTTTCCTTGATCGTTTTTCTGATGGAGAGTTGTTTGGTTGTAGTTCTTATCAATGAGACTTGCTGCGGTTAACCCGAGAGTTGATTTCAACCTTGACAGTCTCTTTGCGGCAGAAGTAAGTTCCGTTGCTAGTCAACTTTATTACTATTGTGAGCTTACTCAAATGGTGCTGTGTTTTATGACTTCACTTCATCCTATTTACTCAATTTGTGAAATAAAGCACATATGATAATTTCGTTAGTTTTGTGCTCTATGATGACAGCCCATCTATTTATCTTCAACATCAGCTTATAAGACCACCTAAAAGATGAGATTTCACAATAAAACTGTTCTATAGTTACTCACTGTAATTTTTCTTGATCCCCGCGTAAAATTTTGAAAAATGTGCTTCTTGACTAACCAAAATGCCAGAGCTGGGTCAAATGTGGACCACCATTATTGTCTGCCTTACTATGCAGATTTACACTTTCAACTGTCCTTTCTGATATGTGGTCACCTGAAAGGTTGCCTTGTGACCATACCACAATGTTGTTACCCTCTGGAGTTACCTCTCTGAGTGGGTCCTCTATTTAATACACCTCAGGATAGGAGAATTGGCCCTATTGTACTTTACTCTCACCATTTCTGCAAGTTTCAACTTCTCACGTCATGACATCTAGAACGCTGGAAACGACAAATTTTGTACATTATCATGTTTCACTGCAATTAAATTACAAATAATGCCAGCTTGTATGTTGCATTGTGATAAGTTCAAAAATCTCAAGGTGACACCTTTCAGGCTTTGTTTCTAGTTATTACATGACTAGCTTTAGAATGAGTGATTAATTGCTTATAATGTCTAAAACATGTATGAGATAATCTTCATGATATTCAAAACTTCTGATCATTCCCTAAGAGTTTCAATTTTCTTTTTGAAAATTAGCGAAGTGGTTCCCATGTGGAGAGTAACTTACAAGACATGGTTGTGCCACCTATCTGGGCCGAGGGACAAACCAGCGGAAACAGAAACCAATATCAACATCTATGGCATTATGAAGGGTTCCATCAGCCTGCCTGGGGAAGGTTAGAAGACAATTCTAGCTTTGTTACTCCAGAGAACTCGCTGTTGACATATGATTCCTCAGCAAATTCAGGTAAATCCATACTTAATGGCCTCTGTGTTGCTAATCTCTCTAACTTAAAACTGGAACTGAAAGAATTTTGTGAAGAAAACCGATATGGAATGCAGCATGAGTTAAATGACTTCATAGCTAATCATCATATTTCGGATTCTTGCAGCATCCTTACACCCAAATCAGCTGAAAATGGAGCTATGAAAGAAGAAGCAAGTCTTTACTAGTGATTAGCTGTATATATATCGGACATATTAGTTGATAGCAGCCAGTGCCAGAGAAGAGAGTTATCAAGAATTCAGATTTTGGGTTTCACCTTCTTCTAATCAAACAGCAAGGAGAAACTCCAGTTTGATCTCTGCTAGGGAGGAAGAAAATTACGCGTATCCCTTGTTCCTATTTATATAACATATATATATGTATGCAGAAAGATTTGTCTATACGAACATAGGGTCATTCAATCTGATACTTGGTACGCGAGATGATTGATTGATTCGTAGTTGTAAAACAAGAACAAACTAGTGGTGACTATTACATTGTTATGCAGGCAAGGTTTCGTGCTATTTGCCCCTTCTGCTGAAATTTCTTGTGCTGTAATTATGAGAGAACTTGAGAAGCAATAAAAAGAAGAACATTGGAAAATTGAGAAGGCTTCACTTTCAGGGAGAGATAGATTCAAATAGATAATCCGCTCTTTTATCCTTATCTGCTTAAATATCAAGTTTTTGTTTATCACAAGATTTGAACTTGTGATGAGTTATGGTGATACACCCCTACATTTTCGAAAAATCCGAGCAATATCCCTGTCAGTAACTAATGCCACCAAATCATAGCATCTCCAACAAAATAGGAAGCACCTCCAGAATTGAGAAAGTGACAAACATCAAACAAATGACTTTTGAGTAGAATGAATTGATAATATAACATATAGCACAAGAAAGTTGACAAAGGATGAATACACATGAAACCACTAAACATGACATTTTGTTTTTCCCTTTTTTAACATTATCAATGGGTAGTCGTTCTGCACTGTATGAAAAAACGAAAAAGAGAGATTGAGAAAGAACAAGGACGACGAGTCCAAAGATGATATCCACCAAGCCAGCATAAATAACAACTTACAAACTGGAGATAGAATGAACGTGCCCCAGTTTCATCACTTATACCATCGAAATCTAAGGGACACCTTATACGACAAAAGGCCAACTTATAGGAAGACCCAACAGATTTTAAAGCAAGAACATCATACTTCAGTTCATATAAAACATTCAATAGATGCTTCCTAGATCTTGTTTAGCTTTTCTGCTACAACAACAGGATTTGCTTTAGCAATAGCATCCCGACCAGCATTCTTATAGTCAAATGGGCACTCGTGCTTGTCAGAATAACGGTGAGCTGCACAGAAAAGATTTCCACACTTGCAATTGAATCCTGTCAAGCCAACACGCTTGCGGCAAGTAGTGCACCTAGTTGGGCCCTCTTTTGGCTTCACCTCTGAACTTGGACCTGAGGATAAATCAGACGATGCTTCTGTAGAGATAACCTTTAAGTCTGCTGATCCCGGTTGAACATTGATTGCACCAGTGGCAATAGGCTCTTTGCCATTGCTGCTTGAGTTTCCATTTACAATGTTTTCAATTGATGTTGCTGCAAATTTAGCTTGTTCCTGCTTCAGTATCATGTCCTTGTGACACTTGGAACACATATTCATGGTGGCTGCACTACCAAAGAACCCGCAGTTGTTGATGCAAAGGATGGGACCTTCGGGAGCTTGGCAGCCTGTTTCTTTGGAAGACTCCATTTTGTACAGCAGTTAACCTGCCACTTGCCACACCACAATTTCATTACGCAAATTTTCCATCATCATAACAAAAAGAACACGGAGGTTCCTCCTCAACTAATGAACATCGAAATGATCAAACATGGTTGCTGTCATGAAAACACAAGGAAGTGGTAATGACCGACAAAAAGACATCACTCTAAGCTTGTGGTAAGCACAGACTTGCACTTCAGTCATTGTCATTATGTCTCATCACTTACCATAAATCATTTAACATAGCATTCAACTATCCAAGGTAGCCATTGAAAGGCGCAGGACCAATAAACTTGATTATCTACACAAATACAACAGTCTAATCTTCTTTTGCTTATTACTTATTGCATACAGCATGAACTCACTCTATCAATTTTTTTTCAGAATTGAATGCACAGATAGATTTCAGAGATGCCAAGACAACTATTGTTTGAATGAATAGTTATCCAAGATCAGGGCACTCCTTTATGTCGCTAAATTGTTTACTACTTCTCAGCATAGACTATAACCTGGCTCAACAAACGATCATCTCGAAGTGAATGGTATTTATGTAACATCACCAACCATCACCCTCGCAAACAAACCCAAAAAATCAAGTTTATTCAACTAGAGCCCCTGATAAGAAACTGAAACTTTATTAAAGTAAAATTCAGTAAATGATACAACAACAACAACAACAACACAAAAATTAAACTTGTGGGGTTTGAGGAGGGTAGAGTATATGCAAAAAAGACATAGTCACTTCTAACAACCACCAAAGCAAAAAGCTAGATTGCACATATTGATGTCTCCATGTTCATTCTCCATCATTTAATTAGGATGATGAGCGATAAAAAATCAACTTTGTTTAGGTAAGCTTAGCAAAAAGGCAGAGGATTGCAGTGGGTTGATGATCAGGTTGGAAATAGTGTTACTATAGTTAAACTATGACAAATCCTGTAGCAATTACCAACAATTCATATAGCTGATGCCAACTAGTTTCGGAATTGGGATTGAGGCATTGTTGATTGATTCATGAACCAAAAGAGCCAAAATAAGAACATATCAAACCACAACTCAGCACAGAACATATACAGTTTGCTCAGATGATTCAGATACCACCAAGACTTCACCATCAACAAAGATACAACAAGTTCTCATCTAAGAAACACAAAATCAGCAATTTCCCACTTGGGTTATAAAGCAATATCCCTAAAAATCAAAACTTTATACAAATAACACCAATACCATACAAAATTAAGCACCAAAATAATCCAAATCTAACAAAGCACCCCAAAAAAACCTTTTTTTAACACAAACACATAAATACATGCTCAATTTTCCCTTCTTTTGGAAAATTCTAACAAACCCTACGAAAAAAAAATCAAAAAAATCATCAAAATAACTCAACCCCACCAATCAAATCAAAAACTTTGCCCGATCTTCAGTCACAAATTCGAAACCCATAAAAAAGGTCCTAGAATCCCCAGATTAACAAAAAAAATTCAAAAAAAATCGCAAAAAACATAAAATTAACATCAAATATTACGACGTAAACAAAAAAAAAAGCCAAAAATTTCTGTTACCTGAATCGAAGAATCGAGAGGCGAAGAAAAGAGGGCGAAATTGAGAAATTTAGACAGAGACCTGAAAAGAGAGAAGAAAGAGAAAGGAGAAGGATTGAATTGTAAAAAATGAAGAAAATTCTTTTTCGTTTCGTTTATTTATATTTAAATTTAGGCATAATTCATAAATACGTTTTTTAACTTGGGTTCAACTATATCTATGTCTATCAATTTCGAGTGTGTATAAGTAGACACTCAAATTTTTATAAAATTAAATAAGTACACACATGTCCTACGTAACATAATCCATAAGATGCTACGTAAAACACAAAATTATGAGGTAAGACGCCACGTATGATGAATATATTTGTTTGCTCAATTTTATACAAGATTTAAGTGTTTAATTGTATACATTCAAAGTTAAAAGTTATAATTATATGTTGGAGCCAAATTAAGGGTAATATTTATGTATTATACTTTAAATTTAATTATTAACTTTCTTTTTTAAGAATTTTTTTTATTTAATTATAATTTAGGAATGGTAATCACTAATTACTTTCAATTTAAACAAACACTTTTGGGAGTTTGCACGCCTTCTTTTCTTCACCTACCCTTACCGAACTTCTAATTTACCGTTTTGCCATTACTTTTTCCTTACGAAATCCTCTTAATCTCGGTATTAAGTACTTAATTTATTGCGATAATTTAATATATTTTGTGTTTCTTTTTTCCTTATTTTAAGGCTCATAATTTCTTTGACTGGTTTTCAAGTATGTTAAAATAAAATAATAAAATATGGTGGAATAAAATATATGTCGAGTAAATGTCATCAGCCATATCATTGACAAGTTGGATTATGACCTCTTCAATATTTGAGGTTGGGAGGGATAGTCATTTTTTTAACGGAGGAATAAGGAAAACGAGATTGAGATAATTCAGATATATCAAAAAAAGATGCACGTATATTTTAGTTGGGAGCGAGAGGTTGATTGTCTTAGGGATGCAGAGAGGAAGTGATAGGTGGAAGAAGTAATATTGAAGAGAAGTGATTAGATAAAATATGCTATTTTTTTTTAGCTAATCGAGAATATGATCACACATAGACAAAAGGAGATAGAAAGTTAGTATATAGTTGATCGTGTTTAGTTTCTCATTTTAGTATTCATTGTAATACTCATTTATAATAATGGTTTCACGATTTCTCTGTTACATGTTGCTCCCTTTGTTTAGTATCATTATTTTGTTCTTTGATTTCTTATTAGTTTGTGTTATTTAGTAATTCTTTTGCTTTAGGCTATTGTATTATTTGTTGTTGATATTGTTATATTCTTCATTATTGATATTTTATTTTGAAATTCATGGGTTTGTCAAAACAACCTCTATCTTCACTTGGTAGAAGTAAGCGGATTGCATACGCACTATCCTTCTCAAGTTAATATTTCACTTACGAACATACACTAAATATATTATTGTTATGTATATTCGTTAAACTTATTAGAAAAAAGACATCAAATATATTCCGAATAATATTTCACACTCAAATTAATCAAGCGATTCTAAGTACGATACCTTACGTGGCCAAGATCTTAACCGTCCATATATCTCTAGTGTCGCCTGGCGGGAACTCGAACACCTTGAGGATCAACATGGCGGGAATCCTTCCCCTTTATAAAGGCTTGCAACTAAATTAGCTAAAATCCATTCAAAATTTTCTTCTTATTCGAATTGTCGATCGTTTTTGCTTGCTCAAGTAGTGTAAGTGTCTTCAGATTTGCCGTATGGGAAAGGGAAAGAAGAAGGCTAGGGTTCCGGTGGAGAATTTTGAGGAAGACGCCGACTCCGATGACGTAGAAATGAATGAAAATGATGAGAGTGTGAACGGATCTTCTTCTCGCGAGAAGAGCCTTTATGAGGTACTCATAAATTTTATTTCTAAGCTAACTTTTGTAAACAGATCTAGCATTTTAAGTGAAGTAATTGAAAGCTTCACCGCTCAGCAAATTATATATCTCTGTTTCTATATGCTTGTAGCAGATGGTGAAATTTGGGTTAATGTTTAAATTTGTATATTTGTTATGATTTTGGACCTTTTGGTTTGTATATATGTATTTCAATTTTATATTCTAGGATTTTGTTAATATGTTATTGACAAATTTGTAAATTAGGGTAAGAATTGAATTTGCAAGTAAAACTGAGTAGAAAATTCTTATTCAAGTTGTCCGGGGTAGTTGTCTAGCAAAGTCTCTGGGAGACGGTGACTTTGTGAACTTAAGAAGCTTAGGGCTAGGAAGCAACAATAGAGTAGAATAGTTACAGTTTTCCTGATCAAAATCCTCTGCCCTACAAGTGAGGGGATGTTATCATAGCCTAACTCTAAGGACGGCTGTCTGCATTGCATGTCTCACCCGATGATTGCTATCCGCACCACTCAATTGTAACGTATGTGATTGAGAGTCTCAGAAGTAAATCCTTGATTCTTTGTGAACGTTTGTACTTATCTTGACCGTCTGACATCTTAAATATAGTCACATAACTTTTGAGCTAGATAGGTTCCCATCGCAACTTCGGTCCTTTAACCAATCTTACCGATCACACTTAGGTGCTGAGATTGGTGTCACCTTTGCTGAATCACATTCGATCTGTCCGGATTTTACCCCATACAGGGTTTCCAAGTGACTATAGTGTTTTTGGTTAATACTATACTCTGCTTTATAGTATGCAAAACGAAATACATATGTTACAGATTTGATTGGAGAGTTCTAAGATAAATTTTCTCTATATATGTATGTAAATACTAGTGTGTGTTGCTGTAGAAATAGTGCTTAATTGTCTGAGGCATGTGATATGCTTATAATGAAGCCATAGTTGTAAATCTTCATGATGGGAGCCTATGAACTAATGTTTGGTTTAGAAGATGTTAAACTAAACGCGCTCTTTTCTTTTTGGTGTTAAGTTACTGCTCTTTTTGATTTCTCTGTTCAAGGAGGTGATACAATACTAACGAGGCATCTACTTGTAGATTCTTGGGGTTGAGGCAACAGCATCCCAGCAGGAAATAAAGAAGGCATATTACAAGTTAGCTCTGCGACTTCATCCTGATAAGAATCCTGATGATGAGGTAAATGGCTGCACAATTGAGTATGGTTTGCCCCAGTAATCTGTATACATTAGCTAATTTAAAGACGAATATCTTAAATTTACTCAATAGGAAGCAAAAGAGAAATTTCAGCAGTTGCAAAAGGTGATATCAATTCTTGGTGATGAGGAGAAACGAGCACTGTATGATCAGACTGGCTGTGTTGATGATGATGTGAGTCGTATTGCTGTGATTATTTTTCCCCCCTGTGATCCTTGCAAACTCTGATAACATTTTGGAAACTCTAGCATCTTCAGTATGTTGGAACTTTTTACTTAGTTTTTTTTTGCATATGATGGTGTGATGTAGTAAAAAGACCGTCTCATTGTTATGAAAGTGAGCCATAATCTTGTTATTATCATGTAATAGATTCTGAAGATGACTGTTGAGCTGGGTTTGGGGGTGATCAGCTCTCTGCTAGGAGTAAAGCTGAAATTTGACCTTCATACAGTTCTCTAGAAACTAGTATTTGAGCCTTTGTGTTAAGGTGAAAAGACCGGGTAAGTGAGGGTTAGTAAAAGGAGGAGGCATCCGGCCCCTATATGTTAGGGAATGGAAGGAGTAAGGAGATGTGTTTGACTTCCTTTATAGGTATACCAATCAAAGGGTAAGGATGACCATCTTCCTTTGGGGAAGTAAATCAATATCCTCTCCCCTTCCCTGAACCAAACATAATGTTTAGCTCTGTGTGTGTTACAAATGCATTTTTCTCTTTTCTTATATAGGGTCAATCCCACACATTGTGCACAACAAAGTTAATGTTACAGTAGACATGCATGTATGGTGTCTTTTATGTTGATCCAGCTTATATTTCTGGTTTTTGTAGACAAGTCTAACTGATATCTGGATTTTCTTAATATCGCTCTTATATATGGAGATTTTCAAAACTGTAGCGATAGCAGACAATCTTTTCAATTTGTATTTGATAAATAGAAAATAGAATAGTCTTTTTGGCTGATGTGCTAATTGAGTGCACCTCAATGACACCTATCTAGAAAAAAAAGGTTCTCACTATCATCTGCCTATTAACAGGACCTGGCAGGAGATGTTGATAACTTGAAGGAGTTTTTCCGAGCTATGCATCCAAAGGTAACAGAAATAATTACTCCACTTTATTATTTGAATAGTAGACACTCTAACATTGGAGGAACCTACACGTCTTTTTTCAGATTACTGAGGCTGATATTGACAAGTTTGAAGCAAACTATAGAGGATCCGAGTCGGAGAGGACAGACTTGATTGATCTATACAAGAAGTATAAGGGTAAAATGAAGAGGTATGGGCAGGAAGCCACATGCTCTTACCTCTTTAATGCTTTGATTTCTAGGTTGTCACCTAATATACAATCTTCTGTAGGCTATTTTGCTCCATGATTTGCTCTGATGTCAAATTAGATTCACATCGCTTCAAAGATATTCTGGATGAGGCTATAGCAGCAGGTAAAGTTTAGCTTCCATCATATTAAGTATCCGTAAACATCACAGTTCGTCCTCTACAATGCCCTTACAATTATGGAATAGATGTGTCATTTGATCTAAACGTGTGACTATCAACACTGTTTAGCCATCTGTTTTCTGCATTAACATTCCTCTTACTTTTTTTACTTTGGCAATAGTTATTGTGGTCACACAAAGCCTTCCCTCAGAAAAATTCTTTTCTTTCTTCACTGGGAAGTGATCAGCACTTATATTTTTACTTTGACAGGGGAGATAAAGTCAACCAAAGCATATGAGAAATGGGCAAAGGAAGTGTCTGAAACAAAACCGCCTACAAGCCCATTGAAACGTAGACAAAAGTGAGTCATCTTTTATCATATTATGCATCACTAGCTGAAACAGTGAGTGCTATATTATTCTAACTGGAGAACTTGAAATGTTTCAGATCAAAGAAAGAACCAGACGATTTGTTTGCTATTATTTCTCAGCGACAAAATGAACGGAGGGGCAAAATGAATTCTATGTTCTCATCTTTGGCTAGCAAATACGGTGGGGATCCATCCGCGACAGAGCCAAGTGAGGAAGAATTCGAAGCTGCTCGAATAAGACTGGAGGGTAGGAAGCAATCTAAGCGAAAGTAACTTTTATATAGTGCAACCTCTACACCATGCTGCAAAATGTTGTTTATGCTGTGTTTTCTTGTACTTTGCCATTATGTATTAGGTTGTGCTTCTTTGTTGCAAAGATTATAAGTCTTAAGATAATTGCTAATCGTATATCTACTTTGCTTAAAACATCATACAGTTTAAGTTTTAGACTACACTGTTAATTCAGTTGACAGATGAACTAATTTATTGACTAAGACAAACATAAATAGACTAGTTAATTACATGATTAAGGAACGCAAATTCTAGAAAAAGAATATCATGATTTAAAGTAACTTTTGGGAAAATTGTTTATTAGGTCACCTAATTCATCTTTTTGGTGTAATGGCTGGCAAGAATGGAAAGATATTAATGTGTTGTCCAAATACGTAAGGATCATTGAAACCATATAGTGAGAGATCTATTCCCCGCACTAATAAGATCTCTTCACATTTGATAAAAAAAAACCTTGAATTCTAGTCCTAAAAATAGAATAATCTTTGATGGAATGTTCTCTGTCATTTAATGATACGAATTTAAATTAGTTGAAAATTCTTATAAAAAACACTTTACCTTTTAATAAAGTCTTACCTAGTGAAAATCTAAATTATTTAGGTCTCAAAATGTTATTAAGAGTCATGATAAAATAAATATTATTTATTCACTCTTAACCATATATTTCGAATGATCAAAGAATGTGGTATAATGAATGAACAATTTCTTTCTTGATTAAAGGTCTCGAGTTTAAGTTTTGATATAAAAAGCACGTATTTCTCCTTCTTTGATAAAGTTACGTATTCCTCCCTAATAATTTGTATGGGACTTAAATCCAAATTAATCGAGAGCCTAAAATGATTAGCAGAGATTCATCTGAATCAAGCAATTAATGTGAACAAATAATTGCGTATACAATAATAAGTTATGCTGAACTTTACAGCTTTCACATTCCCCAGCTGTTTAATATCTTTCGTTTGGTAAACTACACTTGTCAATATTCTGTCACCAGCTGTTTCCTCCCCCACCCCACCCCACCCCCCAACTCCCCTTTATAAATTCACTAACTCTTCACTTCAATTCCCACACATCTGAACCCTAATTTCCTTCATTTCTACACTCATTAGCCGATCAATCTCCGGTCACTTTTTTCTACTAAATCTGTTTATCAAATGGCTCGATCTAGCATTATCAATGCATTCTTCATTGTATTCATCGTTTCTCTTTTCTCAGCTATGACTGAAACTTCGGCTCAGGAATTAGGATTAGCTCCGGCCCCGGCACCTGACGCCGGTGCGGCTTTCTCCTTGCCGTCTTCCGGTGTGTTAGTTGGAACTTCTCTCATTCTATGTGTTGCTGCTATCTTCAGGCATTAGAATTTTGATTTAGTGGGGATTGTATGTGTTTTTCAGTTGTGAGAGTAGTGTTTATTGATTTTCTTATGGATTTAGGTGTTTTACGTATGTATTGAGATTGATCTTTTGGCAGTATATATTTCTGATTATAAAATTTTGTTTTTGAGTATAAAAATTGGTTCTTTATTTCCATTTGTTTTTTCGTTCTCTATTGCAAGTGATTATTCTGTTATCTAAGAAGGTGATTATACCTGAAAAGTACATTTATAGTTTATATAATCTGGAAATTAACAACCCGGAAAGGCGAAAACTAAAGAAAAACAAGGCTTTGAGCTGTTTTTTTAGGGGTAATTAGAGCAAAACTCATATCCAGGGTGAAACATGAAGGATAAAACAAAGCTAATTATCATGTAATTGGTACACGCAGAACAGAGTAGAGATGAAGTATGTAAAGAAGGTATCTAGATTAGTCGAGCTTCAAAGTAGGTACTAAACGCCAAGTGGGAAACCCAAAGGAAGTTTCATTGAACTTATAATTTGTCTTGCAGTTTAAAGGAAATACTTTTTTAGATCAACTTATGTTCTTGAGGAATAAGAAGATTAGAAACTTTAAACAATGTATATAATATAGTAACATTAGAGACAAGTTCACAAACTATGTGACATATTAAACAATGTAAGTTGCATTTTTTTTGTTGATATCCCTTTCTGAGGCACAAAATGTAATGCTTATAGAGATAATGACTTGTAAGCATTGAGAACTCAGCCTTATATCCTATTTATTGCCATATTCATCTGAGCTTAATCTTCTCACACTACCTGCATGTATATAATATAGTAACATTAGAGACAAGTTCACAAACTATGTGACATATTAAACAATGTAAGTTGCATTTTTTTTGTTGATATCCCTTTCTGAGGCACAAAATGTAATGCTTATAGAGATAATGACTTGTAAGCATTGAGAACTCAGCCTTATATCCTATTTATTGCCATATTCATCTGAGCTTAATCTTCTCACACTACCTGCATGTATATAATATAGTAACATTAGAGACAAGTTCACAAACTATGTGACATATTAAACAATGTAAGTTGCATTTTTTTTGTTGATATCCCTTTCTGAGGCACAAAATGTAATGCTTATAGAGATAATGACTTGTAAGCATTGAGAACTCAGCCTTATATCCTATTTATTGCCATATTCATCTGAGCTTAATCTTCTCACACTACCTGCATGTATATAATATAGTAACATTAGAGACAAGTTCACAAACTATGTGACATATTAAACAATGTAAGTTACATTTTGTTTGTTGATATCCCTTTCTGAGGCATAAAATGTAATGCTTATAGAGATAATGACTTGTAAGCATTGAGAACTCAGCCTTATATCCTATTTATTGCCATATTCATCTGAGCTTAATCTTCTCACACTACCTGCCCCTGCACGAATACGATCATGTGTACAAAATCTACCAAATGGAAGGTTTTCTTGTTTCCATGGCTGGCGTATGGTCACATCTCTCCATTTCTCGAGCTAGCCAAAAAGCTCGTGGATAGAGGTTTCTTGGTTGATCTATGTTCTTCATCTATTAACCTAAGTTTCATTAGAACAAGAATACCAGAAACATATTGTTCTTCAATTCATCTTGTGGAACTCCAATTACCAGACTTGCAAGAGCTTCCTCCTCACTATCATACAGCCAATGGCCTCCCACTCCATCTCCATTCCACCCTTCAAAAAGCCCTCAAAATGTCTAAACCAAATCTGCTCAACATCTTAGAAGCTCGAAAACCTGACTTGTTAATCCATGATGTCAAGCAATTATGGACTGCTGGGGTGGCTTCTACCCTTGACATCCCGGCGGTTAGATTCTTCACTTCTTGTGCAGCCATGTGCTCCTATTTCAGTCACTTGTTTGTGAAACCAAATGTTGAATTCCCCTTTCAAGCTCTTCGATTACATCCCTATGAGCTAACAAAAGCTCATAAAGTGGTTAAAGAACATCGTGAAGACGATGATCCTGAAGTGAGAGCTCCTGAAGAATTTACAGGCGTGATGCTAATAGGCACGTCGAGAGAGATGGAAGGTAAATACATCGACTATATGTCCGAAATAATCAAATTTAAGGTCTTGCCAATTGGTACACTAGTTCAAGATCCTATGACTAGTGTAGATGGAAACATGGAGATCATGGAATGGTTAGGGAAAAAAGACAAGTTCTCAACTATATTAGTCTCTTTTGGGAGTGGCTACTTCTTGACAAACCAAGAATTGGAAGAAGTAGCTTTTGGGTTAGAGCTTAGCCAAGTGAATTTCATATGGGTAGTTAGGTTCCCAAAAGGGGAAAATCTAAGTCTTGAAGAGGCATTACCACAAGGTTTTTTTGAAAGAATTGGTCATAGAGGGATGGTTATGGGAGGATGGGCTCCACAAGCAAAAATACTAACTCATTCGAGTATCGGTGGATTCGTGAGTCATTGTGGATGGAATTCAATTTCAGAAAGTATAGATTATGGTATTCCAATTATTGCTATGCCTATGGATCTTGATCAACCTATGAATGCTAAATTGCTAGTGGAAATTGGAGTAGCTTTGGAGGTTTTGAGGGATGAAAATGGAGCACTTCATAGAGAAGGCATAGCAAGAGTTATCAAAGATGTAATATGTGGAAAATCAGGGGAGAATTTGAGATGTAATGTGAGAAATTTGGGTAAGAAGTTGAGATTTAAAAATGTGGAAGATATTGATGCAGCTGTGATGGAGCTAACACAACTTTGTCATGAGAAGAATCATAGTTCTTGGATTCGAGTCATGGGTATGGAACCGCGCTTGATAGAGCCCTCAAAAATGGAACTTTCTAGCGCAAATTTAGATTAATCAAGCTTCAAAGCACATGTATTGAAACATCGAGTGAAAAAAGAAGAAAAGAATTGTTAACTTTTCTAAGCTAGTTTATTCAACTAATGCAAGAAGCATAAGAAAAAAATCTTTGCATAATGTGCGTTATTCTATATTCTATTACCATCACAAAATATGACCTTCAGAATTACTGAGAAGTATATTGAATCAATATGATTTGCTTAAATATACTTTGAACAATCTTGATCATTTAAGTTTATCAAAAAGTAAAACTTTAATCTCCTATTTCTCGGCAATGTCAAAATGACATAGCATTGATATGAGGTGTTTAAAATGAACAAAGTCTAATTCAAATTTCTTGATGAAAGTTGATGTCAACTTTAGATGCCTACCGATTTTCAAAATTGAAGTGTTTACTTGTTCGTAAAAGTCAAATTTCAATATTTATCCATGTATGATGCCTAAATAACTTTAATGGGGAAATTACATGGTTAAACAAACATATACTAGATATTTAGTCACCATAACTATAGTTTTAGTTAATTATCACTCACGATCAACATTCATTGATACTTACATGTGCTGAGTTTTGAGTTTGTATAATTCACACGTTTATATAATTCAAAATTTGTACAATATGATTTGTATAGCTTTTGTACAATATAATCAATATAATTGTTTAAAATTCAGATGTTTGAATTTGTATAAATTTGTTATTTCGAGTTTATATAAAAATAACTCAATTATACAAACTTACCCACAAATTATACAAACGATGCAACTTAAATTGTAGCTACAATAAGTTTATTATAATGTCTATTTGCTAAAGTTTTCCTTTTAATTAATAAGTGAACCAAATGGCTCAATGAGATTATTCAGCATAGAACATGAATAGGCCAACAACCACGTGCCAAACAGAACCTAATCGGCCACCGCCCACGATCTCCTCCAATCATTAGCACCACCGTCCGCCGCCGTCCAACACTGATCCAGGCCCACAACAACCCGATTTGAGTTGGACTCTTTCAACGACGTGTCCGCTTCTCCGCCCTCATTTTCCTCAATTCACTACCTATAAATCCCTTCACCTTTCAATAAACCTCCTACACAAACAAACTTTCTTCTCCTTCAGCTCGATTCTGTATTTTTCTTAGATCAATCGAAAATGGCGCAAGTTAACATCTTCAAGGCTTTTGTACTCGCTGTGATTTTCGCCGCCATCGCTGTCTCTGCACAGGTGCCTGAAATGTCACCGGCTCCGTCGCCGAATGCTGGAGCTGGATTCTCTTTGCCAGTTTCTGGTGCTGTTATTGGAATGTCTTTGCTAATTTCTCTCGTCGCTCTGTTGAAGCATTGAATTTGAAGACGATTGTGAAGTTCTGAAATGGTTTCATACTTGAATTTAATTACTATTTATTGATTTTGATTCTATAAAAAAATTCATTTTTTGACAATGTATACAATATTCAAATTGAAATAAACTTATTTGTCAATTATCTGTTATAAATTTGATTATATATCTATACTTCTAGTGATATATATACTCATTCCTTTTTTCACGAGGTTTCAAATGTTCCAGAAAGACTGTTTTCGAAAGATATTCAGCTAAAGCATAGCAAATCAAAGTAGTTATCGAAGAAAGGAACACAACAGAGTAGAGAACATGTCTATTATTATTGATAAGGAAAGCAGTACAGAGTATTCAGAAAAAAGATAGTAACAAAAAAATAACGCTGTAACTGAAACACAATAGACGATAAATATCAAAAGTAAGAAACTACATGCATAAGGCTAATATTACGCATAGATATGGGCTAATTTTACCCTTTAACTATTCGAAATGGACGTGTAACTTGTTCTGCATAATCTGTTTCTGATGAAGGACTATAGGCAATAAATTTGCAGGTGTAATCTCTGTTTCAGATGTGAAAAATGTGTGTTAGTGTTGTTTTTGTTGTCCATTTGTTGAATGCTGATTAACAATACTTGGCTTGGCTGGTGTTGAGCGTTCTGACTGAGAAAATCTAATCAAGATTTGCATAAGTAGTGTAACAACAGCTAACAGTGCAGCTGAAATTGCAACACCCTTCCATGAAGACAACAGTGCTGTTGAGTGTAAGAATTTTATAGCACCAAATAAGACAATACATGCCCAAGATACAATAACCTGTTATTTAGAAAAGATCAAATTAGTATGCTGGAGAAATAAAAGAACTCAAATGCAGTCTAGTGATAAGAGCGCAACATATGATGTGTGGATTAGGTTAGGTGCATGTCATGAAGCAGAGGCGGATCCAGGATTTAAGTTGTATGGGTTTTAATATTTTAAGTTCTCAGCATTGAACCCATTATATCTTTAAAGCTATGGTCCATATCTACTATTTTTGTGATCTGCGTTGAATCATGAATGTACTGGGTGCAGATCAACTTGGTGTCGGTATTCAAACATCTGCCTCTAGTGTGATGTGTGAGTTACACGTTTAAGTGAAGAAGATAGATAAGGGAACCTAATATCCACCAAGTTTCAAATTGTGCACCAACCCTTGAGATTTCTTGATTCTCACAAGAAAGAAAGAGATGTAGGAAGAATTTATCTAGCTTAGCTAGCATGTTTCTTACCACGAAGGATTTCACTGGACGGCCAACATTCTGCAGCTGTTGTTCTCCGAAGGTGTCTTCAGCAATATGTTTGTCCAGCAGTTTGTCCTGGTGACAAGATTAAACGAGAAACAGTTATATAATGGCAACCTAAACACTAGATCCTCGAGATACAGTAGACGTTTCCTATGTAGATTCAACACGAAAGAAAGGTAACCTTGGCCAGAAAGATATCTCTACACCATTGAGCTGTGGCTTCATCATTTTCTGGTAGATCCTTCATCTCGTGGCGTTTGATGTGCACATGAACCTGCACCATAACAAATAAACATTGAAACTAAACATAACACCTTTCCTTTTGCTAACTTAATGAGCCTATACTTGCTTCCTAATCGTTCCCCAACTCATAAACATGAAACCAACAGACAAGTCATCGATTAATTAACAATGGATGAACTGACTTATTCAGATTAACATAGTGCCAAGACAGTCATAACTTGTTATACTGAAGCAATAAATGACTTGCGGATAGTTTGATACATTACCAGAATTCCAAGTTATTGATAATTTTGCTTACCACAGAAGATTGACCCTTGAAGATTCGCAACATTGTTGGCGCTGGTGAGCTTTTAGGCATGGCAAATGTAACATCATAAATAGCTGGAACAAATGAGCGCATATGACTTACTGCTGCGACAAATCCCTGAAACCATCAAATAAATAAACATTTGGTTTCTTCAATACAATCTCATAATAGATAGCAAGGCAAAATGTGACAACACTACCAACTTTAGGAGCCATTACAATCTTAAAGAGAATCTCTTGATGATTTGTGTAATAACTTGAATTCGAAAGCATCAACCTACTTATGATACAATATACAAACTTTACTTCAAATATGATTTAGTTGGGGAAAGAGGGTAACGTTTGGTGCTCACCTTGGTACGAGGAATTAACACATTCTTCGGAACAGGTAGCCCTGCTGAGGCTGCATATTCTTGAGCAGCCAAAAGCTTTGCCTGTGTAAAGCGAGTGCCTTCAACAAAAAGTGCCAGCCAGAAAGGTTGAGGGTAATCTCGTAGCCATTGAAGACCTGACTGCAAATTTAACCCCATAAGTATCAAATTACAATTAGTTGTAAATCAACAAAGACAAAACAGATCCCAGACACTCATCAACAAGCCAAACTAAAGAGAAATGTAAATCTAGATATGCATTTTGTAGTATTGAAAGTATTTGGATACAAAGATGCTCAAGTATGCTTAAATGTGCAATGAATGACTAAATTGATCAGGCTTAACTATACCTTTATCGTGTTTTCATCCTTGGCCCAGCTTCTTTCAAGGAATAGGTACTCAGAAAACCACATTGACCAACCAAGTACCTGCATAATGCATAAGATTAGTGACCTTAGTAGAGAGATTGAGAAAAAGAAAAATAAACTGGGAGAGTCCCATATATATATAATAGAAACTTCAAGGAAAAATAGTTAAAAAGTGTTTAGGAGCAGTCACTAACAAAAACAAGAGCAAAATGCTAAGATCATGTTTCCTTCCTGTTAACAATATACCACCATATTCAAATAAATGCAGATACCCTCAAGGCAGGGTAAGTTCTATATACACTCTACCCTCCCGAGACTCCACTTTGTGAGATTACATTGGGTATTTTGTTGTTGTTGTAAGCGATTTTCCTCTTGAGGTTAGAATTTACTACAATGGGGACCATACATCTAAAATATTATTGCTTCCTTACTCCATTTTATGCACAATGAACTTATAAAATTCCAAAAAAACACAACAAAGCCATTACTCTTCCAGAATCCCAAATAAATTGCTGGATAATATGGGAATTGAGAGCTTCTCTACAGGAAAATTTACTGAGAAATGGATAGTAACTAGCTTTCGGTCAAAAGAAGAGTGAAAATCTTTATAACATTCACTCCAAACACTTAACTGATCAAAAGAAAGAAAAAGTTTCACTCAAAGAACTTACAGGAAGAAATTTTGAAGATTTCTTCATAACAGCTAATGCGCTACCAAGGCAACCGGATCGCTGCAATTGAAGGATTCAAGAATCAACAAACAGAAGCCAATTGATAATATTTATTAGTAATCGCCTGAAAGACCACATCTCCATCAAGCAATAAAAGTAAAGTTCCTATAAAATTACTAGCTAATTACAAGTTAAAAATCCATAACAAAAACGTATATAGGCGATGAACATAGACATGTATGGAGTTGGATATAAAAGTATCACAGGGATACATTTGCATAGGACAAATTGTTTGCTTAAGGGTTTCGACATAATAGATCACCGAGTAGTGATTATAGTTGTGCAAACCTGTGCTAAGACCCATCCAACTAGCCAATCAATGTCACTTCTGTGATTCGCTATCAGCAGGGCATGTTCTTTACCTGGAAAGATCAGCCGGCACAGCAATAATAAGCACTACATCAAGAAACTTGACAAAATATACATTACAAACACCAGTAGAGTAGAAAATGGAAAATGGAATCCAACTTACCCATTAATCTAAAAGTTTCTGGGTCCATGTACAGTTTAATCTGCAACCAGATTAACTCATCAATGAGAAAAGAGTATCATGTGGCAAACATAAGAAGAAACTGAGAGAAAGCAAATCAAAAGTATGTAATATTCCCCATCTTATCTCAAATCAGTTGAACCTTTGTCATTTTCCCAGGAGATCAACCCAGAGTTTTGGTAAATACAGAGGGTAAAGTGTGACACAAAAGCAACGAGAACCTAAAAAAATATTAAGAACATGGAAAAAGCCACAATGCAAGGAACATAATGAATCTAATGGTAGTGCAGACAAATATATCAATGAAGTAAAATTATGGATTTATTACACATAGTTGTTACCCACATATTGGTAGCATTCACAACACTGTCATGCTTGCTTAGCTTCAATTTCATACTTTATTGGGATCGCGAATTACTGAGACAATAATCATCATAGCAGCATGGAACAGAAAAAAGAAACTATCTTAGCAAATCCTTATCCATAATTCAAGTCCTCATTTTCATCTAGTAAAGGTTCTTGATTTGTAATATCAAATTTCTCTATAACTTTCATATGATATGCTTAACAATGAGTACAAATCCTAGTAGGACAGGCCAATTATGTTAAAGAAAAGAGCTTCTTGTTATTTGGACAATTGGTTTACATGCCAAGACTGTAACTTTTTACATTTACATTCTTGGCATAAATTTCTACATTTACATTCGGAAACAGCTCCTCTACACCACAAAGATATGGATAACGTTTGTGTACATTCTATCCTCCCCAAACCCCATTGTGGAATTACACAATGTAACATATACATATATCCAAAACGAATTACCTCTACACCAGCCCGCCAATCAACTAACCAAACAAGCTCCAGCCATAAAAGTTCTGCAAAAATTCTATTAATCCTCCTGTATATGTTCTTCGAAAATGGCCTTATTAAGACAAAGCAAGCAGCCTGCAATTCAACACCATATCAAAATTCATTTCACCAATTTTTTCATTCAACAAAATAGCAAAATAAAGTACAAGCAGAGCTAATTCTGTACTGCATTTACCATTAAACTTAACAAATCATAGATAAATAAACAAAAGACTTCATTTTTACTTGAAATTGAGAAACCCCAGATGAAAAATCCAGCAAAACTTCAAAAAATTCACACAAAAAAGAAGCAAAACTAGAAAAGGGGGAAAAACCCAAGTGAGGGTTTTGAAGGTATACCTGTATGAGATTGATGAAGAGGCCAGAGATGAAGAATACAATGCCCATAGGGACGATTACAGCTGCTGCTGCAATAGCCATATTGAGATCTGAATGAAGAGATACTCAAAGACTGAAATGGTGAAATGAAGATATAAATCTTTTGCATGTTACATAATCTTTGGTAACATATATTGTGCTGTATTGTATGGCGCGTGAAATAGTAAATAGTCTTTTATTTTTAATAAAAAATCTCGTATTTGAGTCCTCTCGATGCAATTTACCTTCGATATGGAATTTTTTAGTTTTTAACACTAATTTGAATTTAATCTGACTTCATTATTTTTTATTGTCACATAATATAACACATCAATAATTTAAAATATAAATATACCAAAAAAGTAAGATGCGAGTTAAAATTATTAAAAACATTACGCCGGTAAAAATAATAAGTAGAATAACAACACAATAAATAAATCATTATACAAAATAAGACTTTTCATCCGTATCTAATAATGAAATTAACGATAGAAGAAAAATTAAAATAAACAAAAGAATATTATATTTAAGCTAAAACGCAATATAATACAATACTATATCATAAAATAATCATCCAAAGAAGCTGCACAAACTTCAAAGAAATCAGCATGAATACTATCTGTATTGAAAATTGATCTCTCTTTTCTTGCTAATCCCTAAAAAAAAATATACACTTTTCTATATTTAATAATAATAACTTAAAAAATACTACTTATTTAATCTTTAATGCAATATTTATGGTCATATGAGTATTAATGACTGACCTATGTGATCTTTAATGCGATGTTTATAACCACATGAGTACTATATATCATACATTTCAAACGTCTTATTTTCTCCGTCCGTTCGTCTTTGTTTATATATATTTAGTTTAACATATTTTTAAGAAGCAATAAATGAAGCATAATTTTATCATATCATTTTAATTATTATAAGTTATCTTATTCATCATTTCTTGAACTTTCAACTTAACAAGTAAAAATAAGCATATATTATTAAATATAATGAACAAATAAATATGAACGGACAAGTATCATTTTTATAACCAGACAGACGGTGTATATTTATAGATATCATGAAAATTTATTGTTGCCTATTTATGGATGTAGTTGAGGAGAAAAGATTGGCAGGTCCATAATTAATGGATTTAACTATTTATTGATATTTTCAAGAAAAACTTGAAATAATTTTAATTTCCTTTTTCACCCAACAAATGGATTTAACTTCTATTTTTGGAGAAAATGTACTTCTATTTTAGTGGCTTTTTTTTTTCTTTTTGAGAAAATATTTTAATAATCTAAAGTAACAAAAGAAAAAGATAATTAAGGATAGGGTAATACATGACACGCACAAAACATAATAAAAAGAAGGGCTATGACTCCGGTACTATGTTCTCCATAATTATTTTTGATACTAGAGAATCGAAAAGAGAATTGTATTCTCTTTTTTCCATTTTCAAACAACATATAGGTCTTTTATGAAGTTGAATGTCTGAATGATCACTCAACTTATAATAAGTAGTTTAATGGTAACGACAATTATAAACTTAGTATAAGTTGAGTGATAGTTGTTGATCAATTACTATAAGTTGAATGATCATTCAAACATTTAACTCGATTATTTGGGCTATTAGAGTGTATTAATAAGTTAAAAATTCACTCACATGTTACATTTCCATTTACAAATTTTGGAGTGGGGTTGGCATAGGCTAAGCCCATAGTAAATGTAAGTAGAATTGTGAAAATGGAGGATGACTAGACAATATAAATAGAATATACACAAATATATGTGTGATACATCTCAATTTCTTTAAGGAAAGAGACTTCATTCCAACTTTTGTTCATTATAATGATGTAATTTGCTCAAATTCCACCTCTATATCATCCATGAAGAAGTAGCAAAAAATATGCATTCAAGGATGTGACGTAATGATAAATGAAGTGATAGAAGAACCATGAGGTCTAATGTTTAAATTCTAGCAGAGGCAAACATATTTTCAATTTCTTCTCATTCGTTTCAGCCTTGGTAGGCAAAGTTGTCTGGTAACAATACTGGTGAGAGGAAATCAATATCACGTGAAATATTCAAGATGCACGTAAGCTTGCTCGGACACCGTGAATTATGCAATAACATTCCATATGTTTGGTAGTGGAACTAATTAAGATGTTTGGCAAAATACATTGTCACATATATCCAATAATTAGATTTTTGATAGTGAAAGATGATTACATTACCTAATAATTAATATAATGAAATGTTATGAAACACATGTAATGGTTGGGAAGCTGATTGATTTCCACCATTACTCTACAGGGAAATACCCAACTTATTCTTGAATGATTTGGTTTCACCTCTAAAGAGAAATAATTTGAATAATTTCCCTTTGTTGAAGTGACTAAGAAAGGATGTGCCAACAACTAAATTAGATGGTCTGCCTAATTCAGATTTGTAACTCGTAAGATCCGTTAAAGGAGGAAAGTGTTGTATGTCAAGATTTTTCGAACACGGCTAGACTTCTAAGTAAAGATAAAAGAATCTCATCCATTCCACGACTGGATAGTTAGTAGAATATGAAGTACCTTTTATAAAGTTAAGTATAGTCATAAAAGCATCTAAAAGTTATCACATGAATCCTCTTTCATAAAACAAGGTAATAAACCTCTAGCTAAAATTTACCCTTGTGCTCTTAATTTCCTTTTGTACATATATAGCATTAATGTGCTGGAAACATTAGCCTAAATTCATTGAATTTTTGTTTTGCCAAAAGATGTATAAGTTAATAAAACAAGACTTCTAGAGTCATATATAGACATAAAGGCTAAAGGTAGAGTAGTAGTGCAAGGACTATGATTTCTTTTTTTTTTATTGTTTCCAATCCGATATTCAGCTACGACTCGACTAATTCAAATATGTGAATGTTAATAGTATTTAAATTTGTGAATACTAACCTTAGCGAACGCGAATTCGCAACAACCGTGACTTATAGAAAACCCCTCTCTAAACCTTATTTATTTATTTTCACTAAATAAAAGAAACCTAGCTCCAACATTTTTTAAATTATAATGATGTATTGTTTTCAAAAAATGTGTTATGGTCAAAGTATTATTCCTCCAACTGTACAACCAGGAAAAAAAAAGTAGAAAAAAAATAAATAAGGAATATTATAAAGTTTCCCTCAAATTCAACCTTCATAGACAAACAAATAAACAAACAAAGATATAAAATTTAATAAAAAGAGATATGTCCATTATATTTAATATATAAAATTTGAAGAAACTAGAACCATGACAACTCCAAATCAACATTTGACTTCAGAAACATAGTTGAATTGAATATGATATATATGTTTGCTTTTTCTAACATTAGTTTAATCAAATCATATCATAGTAGTTGCTTTTTTTCACATAATTAATATAATCAAATCTCTTTATAACGACGTTATTTATCTGAATAATATTTTGAATATTATAGCAAAAACGTTATTATAAAAAACATATAATAACATATCATAACATGAAACATTATTTTTTACAAAAAAATAAATTATTCTTTATAAAAAAAATGTTATAGAGAAGTTTGAGTGTCTGACCACATAATAATCTCATTTCTTTAAGCTCCAATAGAAAATAACATAATTATACAATTTGATATCACAATTAAATTAGTACTAATTAATTATAAAGGATCAATATTTTTTTTTAAAATGTATTTTTTTTCCCTATCTGTTTATCTATTTGCCTTTTCCTAGTACTCAAGAGACTCGTGATTTAGAAAATTTTAGTTTTTAGTTTATGGTTTATTCATTTTTAAAAAAAGGTTATTTTCAACTACTGAATTTTCAGTCCTTATCATTTACAAATTCTAAGATATGATGCCATTTGGTTAATTCAACACCAAAGATATAACTTTCAACAAGAAAAGAACATAAAGAAAAAAGATAAATCCACCAATCTAAAAGGACATCTTTCTTTTTTCCCCTTTATTATAAATGGTCATCAATTAATCATGGTTAAATAATATATATATATATTACTATAATATTTATTTATACTTTTTTTTTGTTTTTATTTTACACGTAATCATTCTCGTGCAGAATCATGTTAATCTTCTACGTATCGTTTACATTTATAATGTCCTAAAAGGGACTTACTTGAGCCAATATTCTTTATACAACAGCTTTTGGAATCTTATTATTTATCCAAAAGGAACTTAAAGCATATTAGATGTTTTTGAAATTCTTTATACCAATTGGGAATTCCAAATGCACATAAAAGTTAACAGCATCTAATGAATTACTATTAATATATTTGCCATGAAGCTCCACTAACATAATTATCCCTTAAAATACAAGGATTCATTATTCCTAATCTAATTTTTAAAAATTACCAAAACATCAAATCCAACTTTTGGGGAATTGGAATCCACCACAAGTCCACAACTAAGGATTTCCATGTATTTGTAAGTAAGAATCCTATCAATCTCCATGATAAAGGTATCGCATTCAAGAGCGTGATCCAGTGGTTAACGAAGTAAGCGATGAAGGTAGCTTGGGGAAAAAAAGAAGTTCAATTGAATCTCGTTCACTAAAAAATTATACTATGCAAATAAGATAAAAACTAAGTGGTTTTGAAGCAATCAAGGGAAAATTCTAGTAAATGCGAAAGAGATTCAAAAATTGTTTTAGATCACAAGTTCAAATTCCAGATATGAAAATCCCAACTCTGACACTGTGGATTACTAGGGTTCAAATACCAATAAAGTCAAAAAAACACTTGTTGATTTCTTTCTATCTGTCTAAGCCTTACTAGGCGCAATTATTAGTAGGAGGTAGCAAATATCATGAAAGATACTCGAGGTGCGTGCAAGCTGGCTAGGAGAATGTAGTTGTTAATGTATCAGCTAAAGGCATATGGAATTCTGATTCCAAATTTACATCAACAACTACAATCAGAAAGTTTTTTTATCTACCTTTACACAACACCTTCTAGCACTAACAATATTCCAAGCAACAAACATCAGAATACAGAAAATACTCATCTGGGCAAAAAAAATCAACACATTTAACAATATTCAGATGAAATAATTTCATGTTAATGCATAATTGTCACAAAAATGACAACTGCTTTCAGTACTCTGATCCAAATAAGCAAAGGTAAAATTTTCTTATGAGTAATGAGTCTACATACTGTAAGGTTAGAGAAAACTCGCGTAAACAGGTTTTTCTCTTATACCTGCTTTCAATCAAATTAGAAAAATAATTTTCTTCAGAATCATGGACCTTCTACTGCTGCTGGCCTGCTTCCAAGCCAACATGAAGTGAACACCAAGAATTGAAACCAGTGACTATTTCCGAAGCCTTATGCTTTGGTAGCGTCAAGGATCGGTAAAATGTAAATAAGGATATTTTACCGAGCTATAAGCTGATCGAGCTTCATTTGCTCCATCCATGCACCAAGTTGATCATATTGTTCAATCTGGGAACCAGAGGTTGAGCCTTCGCTGATATCTGCACCAGAAACTGTAAGGCCTGAAGCTCGAGATGCAGATTTGTTCTTAGCTTCCTGTGGTGATTCTTTGACAAGAGATTGGACCCAAGATAGATCAGGCTCTTCCCCATTGTTGGCAAGCTCAAATGATGATGATCTCCTTAGCCTACCAAACTCCTCGCTATTGACAGCCCAATCTGGCTTTCCTGGAGCTATGCCCCAGTTTGACCAAGTATCGATGGGAGAGCCAGCAATGGCAGAAGCAGCACTGGAGCCAAGATCACGAGAGCTGAGACTCCTAAATTGATGTTGCTTGTCACCTTGAGCAAGCATTGAGACACGGGAACTCATTGGTGAGATTGGTTCCATTCCTCGGGGAGACATACTCCGCGATGATGGAACTCCAAAAGAGCCCTGCAATAGAGGATTGTCAACATTTCTTGGTGAAAAATTTGTATTAATCGGAGACAACATGGCCTTCTGCTGCTGCAGGTATTGGTTGAAAACCGCGGACTTGTGGGTTGGGGAAAAAACAGCTTGAGATAAAGCTTGGTCAGAAAATCTAGGAGATGAGCCCTCAGCAGAAAATAAATCCTCGAGATTCGAAGGGGTTAAGGTCTTAGGACGAACTGAACGGTTAAAAGAATTAGCACTCATGCTGGACTGGGATAGGCAAGACAGTCCATTTAGTAGCTGCTGTTGCTGCACATCAAAATCAGACAACATAGTCAGGTCTTTAGCAGGGATATCTCTTGCATTTAGTGATGAACGCAAGCGACTGGACTGAAGATTGCTTCCAGGAAGATGCAAAGCTGGGACATTTTGTGGTGGCCAACCCATGTTTGAAACACCATTAGCCGAGGGAGACATTGGAGGAGTGAACGGTGACGGGGACATGACAGAGACTGAGGATGGAGAACCTGGTATAAGGCCCATTGCAGCAGCAAAATCCATTGCATTGGCAGCAGAAGCATTTGATCGAGGTGACAGAACAGCAGAACCAGTAGAGACATACAGTGGCCTGAGTTCCTCTTGCATGTGGGCAAAGAAACAAACTCTTCTATCACAATTTGTACCATCTTTGCAAAGCCGGGTTCGATATTGTGCAGGATGCAACCAGCACTCAAAAACTCCATGAGCATATTCACACATGTCCCCTCGTCTGCAAGCTCCCTTGCGGAACTCAGGGCAAGGTACACAGCTGTAGTGATACTTTCTTGGATCTCTTCTTCGAGCATTTTCACCTGGATGGACAAATGGACATTCAGTCCAATCATGGGAGTATGCACGAGAGCAAGGCTTAATCTTGAATGAGAACATCCTGAATTCATCTGTGGAGTAGATGCTGTTTTTTATGTCAGGTAAGGAAGGATCAATCGGGTATTCTTTCTTCTCTGGAGGAGAGGGCACAGGGAGGTCATTAGATTTTGCACTCCTCGGGGAAGAAGTTGTATCTGAAGCAGAAGATGGGGATATATTTCCAAGAGAAGGCGAAAGTGGTGGAGAATTTGAGTTTGAACTGGCCATAGACACCCTCAGGTTGCAATCTCCCATTCCATCAGTTTTGAGCAGATTTTCTAGACACGATTTCATGGTGTGATCCTTCAGAGAAATAACTAAAACATCAAGAGGGCGATGACCATAGGCATCTTTGAAGTTTGGGTCAGCACCAGCTTCTAAAAGCAACTTGACAGCATCAACAGCATTCAAAGATCCACCTGAGGCAGCACAATGAAGGGCAGTGCTATTATCACGGCCACAAGAACGATTCACATCAACTCCAGCTAGAGAAAGAATCAGCTTTAAAACATCAATACTACCATACATAGCAGCAACCATTAAAGGGGTTCTATGCTCGAGAACCATTTGCCTTGAGCCCTTTTGACGCCCATACCACAACCCAACCTCATGAACACTGGATAGATCATGCTCAATCCATCTTTTAAAAGCATCTATATCGTTGTTGGATGCAATTTCAAGCAAGCTAGCAAGAGTATCTTCAGTTTCAACAGTCAAATGATTCATGTTCATGCCTGTAGTTCAATATATACCAACTGAAAGAGATGAAAATCAAGAATTAGTATCACAACACAACATATCAAGCAAAATCTATTACGGTAAATCTAGAGCAGCACAGAAAAAGCCAACCTCAGTGACAACTGATAAAAACTTAACTTCAATGGCACATTTGCAGGTTCACGAAGCAGTTGCTTTATTGACAGAACTTAACTTACTGTACAAATTAGAATATTTGCACAACCAAGAATTATCTCTATCACAATAAAAAAACAACTCACCATGCGGAGACGTCACGAAAAAGGACACTTATCTTCTGATTCTCAAAGAAAAAGGTAAGGCATAAATCAGAGAGACTGATGGGAACAAATACTAATATTCTCTACAGAATGGCAAAACAGAAAAGAAAAGCAAAAAGACTCTGTCTCAATCAACCTACGAATAAATTCACATACTACACGAGCGTTACGCCATACATTTTCGTAGTAGATTTCAAAAATTTATCTTCATATATCTGTTTGGCCGTGAAATTTCATCTCAAAATCTAATCTTTAAACATTTTCAAGTTCCCAGACACTATCTCATACCAATTTCTGAAATTTTGGGACTTCCACTTACGAAAGTTCAAATTTTTCCAAGTAAAATACATGTACAAGCACTTCAAATTCAAAATCTACGGCCAAACAGGACAACTTTTGTAGATTAAAATTCTCATTTTTCTTGAAAACAAAAAGCACAGATTCTACTATCTCAGAATTTAAAAAAAAAGTCTTTTTAAATTTTGGTTTATTTCTAGGGAATATGACCTTTCAAACCTATAACAAGATGCTTCAAGCTTTCAGTCCACAGTTCAATAAAAAAAAATCCCCAAATCAACAAAATCTTTCCAACTACAACACAAACAAAAAAGGGGTTAAAAATTTGCAGCTAATCAACCAAAATCATTGAGCCAAAAGCCAATTACTCAAAAAACAAGAAACCCCTCAACAACATATCATGTGCAGCATAATCCTACAAGTGGGGATCTACAGAGAGACTGTTTCCGATAAACCCTCAACTCAAATAAAAAATTAACAAACATTAACACAAAAAACATACCAAACAAGGACAATCAAGAATTGAAAAGCAGCAGAGCAAGAACATAACAAACAAATGGGAAGTTAAATAAAATCAATTCTCACCAAAAATTGAGCTGATTAGATAAAAAAAGATCAATTTGTTAAGACCAGCAGCAGCTCTTCAGTACCATTTCATGTCTTAACAGGACATATATATATATATATAGATATAGAGAGAGAAAGTGGGCAAGACTTGATTTTTATAGATCTAGAGAGAGAAAAGGAGAGTTGGGGAGAAAAAGAAGGGATTTTTACAGATCTAGAGAGAGAAAGACTTGATTCTTCCTATTTTCTCTTCACCATTTCCTATGTTTTCTCTCCCTCTCTTTTCTCTTTCTTGATTTCTCTATAAATTTTCACTCATTAGTATATTCATCACTCTCAATTTACCTTTTATATAAAAATAAAAACAATAAAAATTACTAAATACATTTAATTTTAATTATAAATAGAAATTATTACACTATTGATTTTTTATTTGACTTATTTATTTATTTTAGTCTATTCGAAAAATATGTCTTTTTCGTTTTCTAATAACTCTTTCATTTTAGTCTTTTCCATTTAATATTACAAAATTTAAAAAAATGCATTTTGGTACCTTTTTAAGATTACAAAATTTGAATATATTATTTACTTTATTAAATTACGCATTTAATCAAAACAAAACAATCAAAATGAAAGCATTTTGGTACCTTCTAGAATACGTATATTTAATTTGAAATTACAAAATTTGAATATATTCTTTATTTTGTTAAATTACGTATTTAGTCAAAACAGGACAATAAAAAAAAACGAAAGGAGTAATTACTAATACAATAACATTTTGACTAAAATTAAAATTAAAGAAAAAAAGGATTTTGGTACCTTCTAGAGTACGTATATTTAATTGAAGATTACAAAATTCGAATATATTATATACTTTGTTAAATTACGTATCTAGTCAAAACATGACAATAAAAAGAAACGGAAGGAGTTATCAGTAATCTATGATAATATTTTGACTAAAATTAAAGAAAAAAAAGATTTTCGTACCTTCTAAAATTGGTATATTTAATTTGAGATTACAAAATTTGAATATATTATTTATTTTGTTAAATTACGTATCTAGTCAAAATAGGACAATCAAAATGAAACGGGAGGAGTAATCAATAATATACAATAACATTTTGACTAAAATTACGAAATTAAAACTAAAGAAAAAAAAGGATTTTGGTACCTTCTAGAATACGTATTTTTAATTTCATATTACAAAATTTGAATATATTATTTACTTTCTTAAATCACGTATCTAGTCAAAACAGGACAATCAAAATGAAACGGAAGGAGTAATCAATAATATACAATAACATTTTCAGTAAAATTACAAAATTAAAATTAAAGGGAAAAAAGTATTTTGGTGCCTTCTAGAGTACATATCTTTAATTACAGATTACATATGTTATTATTTTCTTAAATATCGTATGTAGTCAAAACAGGACAATCAAAATGAAACGGAAGGACTAATCAGCAATATTCAATAATATTATGACAAAATTCTATTGTTACGATTCTTTTTTCATTATTCTTTATTTAGCTTTTTTTATTATTGTATTTTTAAAATATATTTTACTTGAGTTAAATAAAAGTTTATAGATTTTTTACCTATATAAAGTAGGAATAAGATTGCATAGCACCTTCATTTCAAGATGTCACTTATAAAATTACTCTAAATATGTCGTTGTCACTTGTCGTTATACGTTATATTAATAAACACATTATCATTTGCCTCAAAGAATAAATCATATTGTCTCAAAAGCAATAAAATTAAAAATGGAGTCGAAGTCTCATCAATAAAGTAAAATTTTAAGTAGTCATTTAACTAACATTATTTGCTTGTACGTGAAAAACGAAGATATTCAATCTTTATATAGTTCAAATATAATTTCTCCTTTGTTTTTCATTATTAGTTTATATTTTAATTATTGTCTTATTTAACTTGGGAGTTTGTCCAAAAATCGTAACGTCCAATAACTTGTAATGATGATGACACAAAAATGCAAAATATTGTTTCCATTAAAACCTTTCAGTTACAATTTTAACGTTTTTTTTTTGTCAAAATTTATTAATCAATTAATCTGAATTCACATGTCTTTATTATCAAAGCTAGAACCAAGACTTCTGATTCAAAATCATTATTATCTTATCATAATTAACCTTATATTGGTATATGATGAAATGTTTTTTCCATAAGTAATAGAATTAATGACTTTGGTAGTTCATATATTTATGAGTATTAATTGATCATTTGTATTAATAATAACCTTAAATATGGTTGTCAATCTTTAATATTTTCAAATATATCAATATAAATTGTCATAATGTATTTTAAACTTTAGATGACTCAGCTTTGAACTTTGGGTATGGACAAATTCATCGCAGGAAGCACTTCTCTCCGAATGAGGTCCTACGCGACGCAAATTCAAAGTATTCAGACTTTAATACAAAATCAAACATCAGGTGCGAAACAAAAAAAAAACATCTTTAACTAATAGTCAATCAAACACTAAAAAATATCTTATGACAAAATATTTATCTCTATATCAAAAATAATTTATGAAAGCATTTGATATAAATTTGAGTTAAAAATAAAACTATAAAACAATGCAAGATAGTTAAATCTCACGCTTATACCTACAAAAAAAAAAATGCTAAAATCTAAAACTAGCAAAGTGTATCTGGTTTTTTTATTTTTTTTATAAAAATTAGTATGAACCATAATAAGTCCAACACGTTAAATAATCGCATTCAATTAATTTAACTAAACATCTATCTTAAAGTAAAAATACCATTTTCATGCTAATAGCAAGATCATATCGAAATAAATTCAAATACTTCAGTAGATATCGTAATAACACGATCAAAATCATATAATGAAATAACATCGAATCGTCGTAAGAGAAACAACGCGGTTATTATTATGGCCCCAATTCCAAAATCGAGAATACGTGGTTGATGGGCTTTTGATTGATGGATGGTCCACTAAATCCTAAACCTTTTAACTAGTTCGACAAAGCATTTAAATAAAAGCCCATTTGTGATTGAATCCACTAAAATTACAAATTGTTGCCATGTGTGTGATCAATAATTAAAGTTCCACTTTTAATGTTCACTTTTTAAAAAGAAAATATTTTATTGTCATCTTCCACAAAATAAATTTGGGTGTTTTGGTTGCTTTCAAACTTTTTTTTGGACTTCCATACTATGAATGTGTCAAAGTATTAACATTATCCTATAATGTAGAATTATATATTAAAAGAGAAATTTATCAAAATTTCAGTACTCTAAGAGTTAATTACTTAGATACACATTATTTTGCACTATTATTAGTCTGACGAGATTTTGGTGTGCTTCCTGATACGTTCATGTACATGTATATCGGGATACATGAGGTCAAAAATAGTTGTAATTTGTTCTAGATACACTGTATTTAAATAGATTTGTATGTATCTGGGATACATAGACAAATCTCGCTGGCCTCCCTCTCATCTCATTCACCTCATTCCCATCTTGCTCGCCTCTTATATCACGCTCGCATACCTGGAATCCCAAATGCATGCGAATTACACTAGATATATGAATCTAGTGTGTATTTTGTGTGATTCACCGTGTATCTAAGATAGATAAACAAATTTCGCTAGCCTCCCTCTTGTTCTCATTCTCCTATATCCCTATTCCAGTGTATCTGATAGCAAAACAGTATCTATGTATATCTGACTTGAAATAATTTAAATATCTTACTTTTTTCGTTTTAATTTAAATATCTTAATTTTATAAAAGATTATTTAACTAACCAACTCTTGATCTCACTTCTATATTAACTTAGTCAACTCAAATAATGAAACAAAATTCCATTAATTATGTGATGTCCCATCTGAAAACAAACCAAGTTTATGTAATTGTTGATCTCCACAAAGGAAATTTATGCAAAGTATCAACATGTGACATGTTGCTAAATATTTTTATTTATTATTATTGTTAAATATAATTCAACGATAATTATATAATTGTCACAATTTTGATGGTATCACCCCATAACATTATTTTCTACATATATGATGAATGTGTTAATTTGTTCAGCTTTATACAAATTTAAATACTTATTTGTGCACATTCAAAATTTAAAATATAAATATTATATTAATGTCACAATAGTAATTATGTTAAATATAATGCAATAGTAATGATACGTATCACCCTATAACATTATTTTCATATGAATGTGTTAATTTGTTTAGTTTTAAACAAGTTTAAATATTTATTTGTGCACACTCAAAATTTTAAAAATATAAAAATCAATTGAAATCACGTTAAAAAATACGTTTATGTATTATGCCATAAAATAATGCTCCATTTCCCAATTGGAATCAACTTATAAGCACCCTCACTTATCATATAATTATTGATTATTTATTTATTCATCAAATTTTAAATTTATTATATATGGAAAGTTTTTGCATTACTTTTGTATTAGGGTGATTTTAGGTAACTAATTTTGAAATATAACGAAAGTTTTTGCATTTATATTTCCCAATTCTTCTTAAATTTGGTTTCCATTACCGTCTTTATACAAACAAACTTATATATAAGGCATCATTCTATACAGCTTTACAAATTAGAAATAAAATAAAATAGAAAAAGTGGACTTTACGTTTGCATTACGGTTAGTTTGACAATTAGAAAACTCTTTTTTATCCCAATTCCCTCTAAAATTTGATTTCCATTTACGTACCGCTTTTACACTTCTATGCTATACAACCCAATTACCAAAGACTACTAATCATTCTGTACCGTTTTCTAAAACACAACATAAAGTTAGTTTAACAAGAATTATGAGGATCACAAGAATCAATCACGATTCTCCAGATTCAGAATTAGGAGTCAGGTTTCTACCCACCGATGAACAACTTATTAGCTATCTAATAAAATTTGTTGCTTCTAACCATTTCATTTGTAACAATATTCAATTTGAAGATCTTTATGGGAGTAAGAAGCCATGGGAATTAATGGAAGCAGGTACTAAATATTTCTTTACTCAATTAAAGAAGTTAGAACCAAACCATAAAAGGTTTATTCGGACTTTGGTTGGAGGAGGAAGTTGGAAAGGGCAGGACAAAGGAAAACCGGTAGGTGCAAAGAAATTTGGGATAAAAAAAACTTATAACTATGAAGAAAATAAAAAGGATGGTAAGGATGAAGTTAATGATGTTTCTTGGATTATGAAAGAGTATAGTCTTGACGACAAGGTAATAAAGTCGTTAAGAAATAGAGGTATAATGAGGCACGAGGATGTTGTTTTGTGCTACATTAGGAGGAAAGTTAAAGATAAAGAATCAGGACGTGGAGATGATGATGATGATGATGATGACGATGATGATACACAACCCCAGGGACCTAATGCATCTGGATATGGTGATCAACTTCCTCAACAGTTGGTGAAGCCATTGCAAAATATTGAATCAGGATATGTTGGATGTGATGATGAGAAGATGAATGATATAACAACACAACCCCAGTGGCCTAATGAATCCGCATATGGTGATCAACCTCAACAGATGGTGAATCCAATACAAAATATTGAATCAGGATATGTTGGATGTGATGATGAGAAGATGAATGATATAACAACACAACCCCAGTGGCCTAATGAATCCGCATATGGTGATCAACCTCAACAGATGGTGAATCCAATACAAAATATTGAATCAGGATATGTTGGATATGATGATGAGTTGATGAACAATATGACAACACAACCCCAGTGGCTTGATGATTATCAACTTTCTAAGCTAATCGTCACGTGTCCAATGGTTCAAGGAAGTAGTGCTACAATGAATGAAGGAAATATTAATGCTGAATTTGTTGTTCCTGAGCAATCGTCAACATATCACGAAGAGCAAGTGCAGAATGTTGAAGAGACAGCAGATTATCAAGTTGATCCAACATTCACTGGTGTTTTAAACAACGATGAGTGCTTATTAATAGATGAATTAGGTGATTTTGATGACTTTATGGGAGAAAACCAGGTATGGCTATCTGAGTTGGTTTCTTAGTCTAAAATATATAGGTAGTTATGATTACACGAATATGTAAGTGAAATTGTTTCATATAATCAAATATACTTTTATTTCTTAATCTCTACTTATCTGATTGCTAGTACTGTTCAGGTTAAAGTTTGAAAAGAAACTTAAATTTCTTGTTTGCAATTAATGTTAAGTCTCTGCTCAATCTCAGACCTTCAGATCATTTAGAAATACAAACCGTATGAAATTCACTGTTGTTAGCGTAGACTAGTGATCAAAATAGTTAAACTATGTCTATTGTCTGAGGTTGCTATTCTCCTATGATGATCAGCTCCGAGCTTATAATTTCGATTTTCATATTAGAGAGTAAGGAGGTTATATGGGAAAGGTTAAAACCAGAAACAGTTGTTGATATGTACCATTCTGTACAAGGCATTCAATCATATATACTTCTTTTTTCTTGTCCATGTGTAAATGGAGCTTTGGCATTTCATATGCAACATTAAAATCTTTATTCATATATTATAATATACAGTAGATGTTGAACCCTCTTGGTGAAAATCTTGTGTTCGCCACTGCATTGGGCCCTTCGCAATAATACCATTGGAGTAGGGAACATATTGAGAGGTTTTTCATCCTGCTGCAGCTTCTGGTGTGTGTAGATTATAAAAACAACACTAAGCTAACACTCTCAACGGATAGCTGATTCCCAATTGGAATCAACTTATAAGTACACCTCACTTATCATATAATTATTGATTATACATCAAATTTTATTATATAAGGAAAGTTTTTGCATTACGTTTGTATTAGGGTGATTTTAAGTAACTAATTTTGAAATATAAGGTAAGTTTTTGCATTTACATTTCCCAATTCCTCTTAAATTTGGTTCCCTTTATACAAACAAACTTATATATAAGGCATCATTCTATACAGTAAGTAACTGATTTTATATAAGGAAACTTTTTTTTATTTCCATTTACCGCCTTTACACTTGTATTCTATATAAACCCACTTACCAAAGACTACTCATCATTCTATAACCTTCTCTACAACACAACATAAAGTTTTTTTCTACTCTCTTCACTACAGAATTATGAGCATCACCCATGATTCTCCAGTGTCAGAATTAGGAGTCAGGTTTCGGCCCACTGATGACCAACTTATTCGCTATCTAATAAAATTTGTTGCTTCTAACAATTATGTTTGCAACGATATTCCATTTGGAGATCTTTATGGGAGTAAGAAGCCATGGGTGTTATTGGAAGGCTCATCAGATACTAAATATTTCTTTACTCAATTAAAGAAGTTAAAATCGGACCATACAAGGTTTATTCGGACTTTGGTTGGAGGAGGAAGTTGGAAAGGGAAGGCTAAAGGAAAACCGGTAGGGGCAAAGAAAGTTGGGATCAAAAGAAGTTATAACTATGAAGAAAATAAAAAGGATGGTGAGGATGAAGTTAATGATGTTTCTTGGATTATGAAAGAGTATAGTCTTGACGACAAGGTAATAAAGTTGTTAAGAAATAGAGGTATAATGAAGCATGAGGATGTTGTTTTGTGCTACATTAGGTGTAAAGTTAAAGAATCAGGAAATCATATGCCTACAACAACTGCCAATGAAAATGACGATGATACACAACCCCAGGGGCCTATCTGCACTGGTGAATTAGTAAATCATATGCCTACAACAACTTCCCGTAGAAACGATGATGATGATGATATACAACCCCAGGGGCCTAATGAATATGCATATGGTGATCAACTTCCTCAACATATGGATTATGAAAGAGTATAGTCTTGACGACAAGGTAATAAAGTTGTTAATAAAGTACGAGGATGTTGTTTTGTGCTACATTAGGTGTAAAGTTAAAGAATCAGGAAATCATATGCCTACAACAACTGCCAATGAAAATGACGATGATACACAACCCCAGGGGCCTATCTGCACTGGTGAATTAGTAAATCATATGCCTACAACAACTTCCCGTAGAAACGATGATGATGATGATATACAACCCCAGGGGCCTAATGAATATGGATATGGTGATCAACTTCCTCAACAGATGGCGAAGCCATTGCAAAATATTGAATCAGGATATGTTGGATGTGATGATGAGAAGATGAACGATATGACAACACAACCCCAGTGGCCTAACTATAATAGTATTCAGTCATTGCTATTAGGAGACTATAATGATCCATCAACATTGACTAATGAGATGATGAACATCACTGCAACTCAATATACTTCTGTTGATGATTTTTTAATCAGCGGCCAAAGCTTCTCGTCGTTACTGGGATGATCTAATTTGTATGCAGTTGATGCTAGAAAATATACATAGTTTTGATTTATGTGTAATGTATATAATGAGAGAACTAAACTCTCAACTTTCATTCCTCTCTTTATTCAAAAGAAAAAGATTTTGATGTATACTAATTCCTTATGTTTTGGCTTCTCTTTTTGATTGATTTAAACTTCTTCCCTCTCTGTTTATATATGTAAAATAGGCTAAGAGTTATATGCAACCTGAGGCAATTACAACGTCATACCTCATATAATTCCACAAGTAGGGTCCAGGGATGATTGAGTATATACAGACGTTAACAAATAAAGAATTTGAATCTGAAATGTTTGTATCATTAAATAACTGGTATCCATAACTGAACAGTTGAAGCATACGATGCCAACCTATATACAACCACAATAATCACCTTTTCTATCCTTCACCATATTTCCTCGGATCGTCCAAACGAAAAACAAAAAGAAAATAACACAACATGATTACAACTCAAAGAACACATGAATGTTCTAGTCCCCAAGTTAATTGATCCACCCCCAGAAGAGAAATTACAGAGACGAAATAAAAAAATGGCAGATTGAAAGGTGAACAGGAAAGAAGGGACGAATTTAGAAAGCCAAAAGCTTTACTTAACTAGCTTTGTAAGGATCCATCCTTCATCAGTTTCAAACTGAGACTATTATATCGTTCACGTGAATACTGTCTTGACGCCTTCCTCCAATCTGTTCCAGCCTTCATCATAGTAGAGAATTCATCGTAACTTATCCGTCCATCCTGAAAGAGAATGAAACGTAAGCATATAATCAATGCATGACAACGTCGTTTTCTTTTTCCCAATCCCAGGTTCATAGAATCAACGGGATAAGAATAATACACAAGGAACCAGATCATATAACACACAGAATATAAAATATATTACTGACCTTGTCAGTGTCTACATCTTGCATAATAGCATTAATAACTTCTTCGCTGTTGGTTTCAATCTCGTCATCTAAGGCTTCCCTTAATTCCTCAATCTCTATATATCCATTTTGATTCCTATCAAAAAAATCAAACGCCTTCTTCAGGTGCTCCTCATTTGCCATCTTTCTTAGATGGACTGAAATTGCTACAAACTCCCCGTAGTCCAAAAATCCATCTTTATCGACATCACCCTGTGAAATATCACTGATTAGTTTCCTTTGTTCCTCCCAAGTAACATTATAATGCCATGGCTAGTATTCTAATGTAGTTATACAAGTCATTTTTTAGCTAAGATCCAGATGCCTGGCAATGGGGCATGGAGGGGGAAGTTATCAATAATCGAAGGAATATGCCATTTAACAACTTTGACTGGGTGCGGGGAGCTAACAGCAGCAGTAGAATATTGATTTATTTTGTCTATTTTATTGTTTTGAGATGGTTCAAGCATTCAACTAGGTAGTATAAGAGGACCACAAGTCAAATACAACACACAGAATTCGATACTTACAACATCCATAAGAATTTGTACATCAGATTCGGGAATTTGATGGCCAAGTTTCTGCAACCCAACTCTCAACTCGTTAACGTCAATCTTCCCTTTGTTACCTATATCCATCAATTGGAATCCCTCCTTTATTCCAGCCACTTCGTCCACTGTCAAATGCTCAGCAATCACCTGTGAGGTAGAAAGGCAATTAATTGAAGAAAATTCAACCCAAGACTAGTAGCTGTTATGAGAAAAACATTCACAGTAAAGAAAAGAAGAAACATCATTCTCAGAGTTGGAATCGCACCCTTAAAGCTCTTTTCTTTAGCTTGTTCATCATAGAGAATTGCTTGAGCCTTGCTTTCACTGTTTCACCCAAAGAAACATTTGGAGCCTTCTTTGCATTTTGTATCCAGGGATGATCTATAAGCAGTCAGAGCAGAAACGTTAAGCTTTGACAAGGAATAATGAATTTTCACATGGCTTACGAAGTAAATGAAAAAAACTCTTTTAGCCAGTGCTTTTACCTAGAACTTCTTGAGCAGTAAGCCTCTTGCTAGGATCAGGGTTAAGCATCTTCTTCACAAGGTCTTTTGCATTGTCAGAGACCTTAGGCCAAGGGTCCCTTTTAAAATTTACAGCAGAACGAATGATCGCTTGAGCAACTCCTTGTTCAGTTTCTGCAATGATAGAATTTTTTTTAATATAAGCACCATGCTGACCATAACAAAAACCAGTGCTAGTATTTAACAGTTGATTGATAAAATAATATAACAGCTTCTTCCTTCCGACAGTTATTCTGGAGTATAAACTAAAAGAGAGTAAAATTGACTTGCCAATCTGTTTGCTCGGAAACAGATTATTAGGAGCACCAATTAAGATACCAAAAGAAACTTCCATAAAAATTTCTTTTACCAGCAATGCTTATTTGAGAATGCTATAAGATGGAGCAGGCTATTTTGGAAGTTCAGAGTATCAATTTCGAGGGCAAGGATCAATATGGACAAATTAGAGCAAGTCGAGATGCATTTACTCGAGTCATTGTCAATTTGTAAATACCATGTATCCTGGTCTAATTTTTTTAAAAAGAATCGCAATACACAAAAATAATACTCCATATAATCATCACTACTAATAGTTGTCTCTTTTACTATAAGATTATCATTTTTTGACAACTGCTCCTCAGAGCCAAGATTGTAGGTGCGCAAGAATTACTTCCCTTGATAAATATTATAAGCAACAAGAGAATATGGATAAAGAGTTTGCATCACCAAATAGTCTGGTGAAGTAGCAACATGCAAGATATTTGTAATGTGAATCACCAATAACTAGCCCTTCAAGGGCAAGGACACTAACCTGCCCAAAATGGTGGAACACCACATAGCAAGATGTAGAGAATTACTCCAGCACTCCACACATCTACTTCTGGACCATAGTCTCTCTTCAGCACCTCGGGCGCCATGTAGTACGGACTTCCCACAATTTCGTTAAATCTCTCACCTGTAAAACCAATATGACAAGCTAAACGGTGAATATAACGTTCAAGTATTCAAAAGCAGCAAGATACAAAAATATTAGGAAATTTACCAGGCTTAAAGAATACTGAGAGACCAAAATCAATTGCCTTCAATGGTGCTGTCTCTTTCTTGTTTTCAAACAAGAAATTTTCAGGTTTGAGGTCACGATGCATAACTCCATGCTTATGGCACATCTGTAACCCAAACAAAAAGAGAAGTAATTAAATATCAAATAACCAACCAGCCATAATTGGAAATTATTTAAACATATGTGAATTTTGCATCTTGTCAATCAGTTAATATCTTTCCTTTTAAAGGTCTCAGATAGTTGATCTCAGCTTATTGAAAAATGACAAAATCTCCGAGACAAATGGTGCAAAGAGAACATACACCAATCACTCCACAATGTCGTTTTCCCCAATGTTGAATTGGACTACTTAGCGTGTCACGCCATCCAACTGACTGGGAAACGATAAGTTTAGAGCTTACTTGGTATCAGACCAAAAAGATCTATGAGAAAATGTCCATGCAATCTCACTCCTTTATTAGTTTAACAAATCCTAATTGCCAACAAGCTAGTTCCCTTTATAGAAAGCTGATCTACTTAGCATGACAACGGCATTCTCATTCCTCTACGTTATTCAACACATTCTTATATCACTAGCACCCTAAAGCATATTAAACAAGCATGGCAATTCATTAGGCTGTTGTGACAATTCTCCCATTCTACTTACTAACATAAATTTCAAATCTAAATAACGCAATTAAGAGTAGATCATTAAATAACTAAGGATTAACACAGCATTAAAAACAAGTCTTCACCTGAATCACTTCAACAATTGTGCGAGTCACAGCAGCTGCTGCCCTCTCAGTATAATGCCCCCTCGCAACGATCCTGTCAAATAGCTCACCACCCTCACACAACTCCATAACTATATGCACTGCATTATCATCCTCATAAGTATCCTTTAAGGTGACAATATTAGAATGCTTAGGCAAATGCTTCATGATCTCAACTTCTCGCCTTACATCCTCGATATCCACTCGAGTCCTTAGTTTCTTCTTCGATATTGATTTACAAGCATACACATCTCCACTTACTTTGTCAGTAGACAAATATGTAACCCCAAATTCACCTCGACCAAGCTCACGCCCTAACTCATACGTTGCCTCAATATCAGTACCAGTTGGATTATCCAACACATAGGACTTATGTCCATTCCCATGAGCATAATCAACAGAAAATGGGTTTGGCTTATTCTTCCCCCTTTTCTTCTCCTCTGTTTCTGAAGTTTTTGGTACTGCACAACAATTACCCATTGAACCAGATCCTCAAAACCCAAGTTCTTCAAAACTTTCAGCTAAAAGGGTCTCAAGATCTTAACTTCCCCACCAAACTAACACAACAAAAAGCTTCAATTCTCACCTAAAACTAAAAGGGTCTCAAAATCTTAGCTTTCCCTACCAAATCAACACACAAAAATCTCAACTTTCACTAGTCAAACTTCAACCAAGATCCAATTTTTATAAATGATTTACCCAGAAATCAAGAAAACAAGCAAGTGGGTTCCCTTAAATCCTTGAAAACTCCAATACCACCTAACAAAAATCTCAGATCTCACAAAACCCAATTCAATTTTGAAGCTTTCGAGCTAAAAAGAACAATAAACCCTGAGATTTTTACAAAAGGGTAAGCTAAAGAAATGGAAATTGAAGTGTTTATAGATGAAAAAACAAGATCTGAACAGAAATTTAACGCGTGAAGAAACCCAATTTATATAAACAAGAGAAGAGAAGAGAAGCAAAGGTCAAAATTGGGTTCATGGAAACTTCCCTACTATGCACATTACTCTTGTGAATGTGTGTATTATTTTGACCTTTTCTAAATTGTCCAAAATAAAGAACCCACTTTGGAATAAACAAAATGGGATTTTAAAAATATATTTTTCATATTATAAAAATGTCATCTTTTGTAACAAATGCATATTGGTGAAAAAGTATTGGCTAGGGAATTAATAATTTGCTTACAAAAAGTTGGTCCATCTCATCTCTTTTGTCATCACCAAGAGTCCTACTCCTACCCCACCCCCACCCCTTCCCCTTCCCCTCCCTCCAATAATGTTTGATTTCTTATATGTCGCTCGGTAGCTGGTTTGGAGGTGAGTTGTTCGAGCATTAAATTATGTATAAGTTACATTATATTTGGTAGTTGATTGAGAGGTAAAATGATTCATGTATAAAATTAATATGTATTTGATTTCCAATCTGTATAACTAATACAAATATAAATTATGAGAGAATTTATATATTATTTATGCAGAATATATGACATTACTGTGATAACTAATGCATGCATTATTAGTATCTGCATAACTCTAATCAACTACCAATTGACTCCTAGAGATTTATTTGGTTGGTGATTAAGTTATTCCGAGATTATCTAATCAACAAATTCTTATTGCAAATTGTTTGGTTCATTAGACTAAAAATGAGATATACGAAATGTATGCATTTATTCAATTTAAACTAGACAAAGTGATATTTTTTATTTTACTTTGGCTTTCTTAAAGTGTGAGAAGAGTTTTGAAGAAGGACAAATATATCATTTTCGTATTTAATTTTGAGATTGTTATTCTAGAGTATATGATAAAAATAATGTCACGATTGTGGTATATTGTTTTAAAATTGATAAACCTAGAATCTAATGTTCAGCAAAATGTGAGATAAAATAATCTTGAGTTTAATTTCTCAAATAATAATTCCTTAATCCTCCAATCAAACTATGCCTTAGCTAAATTCTCATATATTTTTTTCATAATTTAATTTCTTTGTAAAGTGTGGGTTTTGTTGTGGTTATACTTGTACAAAATTGTAGCATTTTATTGTTTCTCTCCATCTAAAAGTCATATCCTTTGGTTGAAAAAAAATGTGAAAAGAAGAACTTAAAATGGAAGTTCTAATTTCAACGAAGAATTAAATTCAAGATATAGATTATGAATTTAACAAATGCATGTTGACAATTATATCTATTTCTAGAACATACTATAAAGTTTCCTATTATTCTTATTATTAATAGTAATAGTAAAGTATGTTGCCTTTTTTGTGAAAAAAAATATTCACTTTTATATTATTCCTCCATTAGATGGCATTATAGGGTCTTTGTTGTTTCCAAATTATTATTATTTTTGCTTCTATTTTTGGTGTAAATGTAAAAAACATGTTAAAACCAATGCAACATATGCATTATTTTATTATATCAAAAAGCTGTTTTTGTCTTTTTTTATTTACATACTTTAGTGATCATAATTTTGAAAATGTTTACTCATGGGATTAAACCATAATATTACTTACATCCTTTGGAGAAGGAAATTAAAGATGTTTTTTTCTTAATTCTTTAGACTTCATTGTAGTTGGTACCCCTTTTTAAGTATAAGAATATAAATCTTTTTCCATAGATAATTTTCACCCATTTTCTAAAAATTATTCGAACATAGAATCATTATAATTTTTCAAAATTTGAAAAACTGTAGAAATTGCTCTATCTATTTCATTTTATAAAGTTATAATTGATTCAACACATTAAAAAAAAAAACTTACCGCACACTATAAATATTTTTAAAAGTTGTGATTTTATATCGGTACATATGTCTATTATAATAAAAGTATGTTTTATAAAGATAAAATGAAAAAAGTCAGGGTTAAATTATTTTTAAATATATAAATAATTATACTTTTATGATTGTTATTTTAAAAGTGAAAGGGTACTTTAGTCATTTTCTTTCGATTGCTGTAGGTTGTATTGAATTGGTCTAACTTGGGGGATTTGACTTTGGATACGTTTTCAATTATATATGATTGCGAAATATTAAATAAAAAAATAATACACACAATCATAAATATACAACAAAAAGTGATATTTTGCTGACTCTAGTAGTCCACATGAATTGGACTATAAATAGTTTTACTATTTTTTATTTTTTAAAAATAAATAAAATTGCAGCATTAAGCCAAACTTTGTATTGATTATTTCATATTTTAAATTCACGAAAAGTCATTCATTATTAATTATTACGTTATTTGCAAATCTATCATTACTATTCCAATTAGTTGAGTCTTGAGTGTTGATGAAGTGAAGTATTTAAAGAGAGAGAGGGAATAGTTTAGATTAATATTATTATAATTAAGGTTATTAAATATCAATCTTTCCTAAGAGTTTACGTAATATAATTAAAGTATGATACCATACCATAACTTATTTATAATATATATATATATATATATATATA